>NC_141990.1:202677269-202744769 GCF_049901715.1 Pseudonaja textilis | reverse complement strand
ATTTCCTAGTTAAGTCCCAGAGACCAATCATGAAGCCTGATAACCTTCCCCCAAATGAGCCTTTTCCACTTTCAGCAATATGATGTGGGTTTCGAATTAGCAGGTATGAGCCTTAGCATCTTCCTCCTTCATTTCTCCCCCTCTCCCCCCACCCCCAAGAAAAGCCAAAAACAAAATCTCTATCAAAAGAACAGAGTTGACTCCAGGTATCCCAATCTTAGAAAGGAAGATCCAGGAGACGAATATATATTGGGGTATAATTAAGGTCTGTGTTTTTCCTCTTTGCTGTGACTTGCTGCTCCGTATTGCCTATAATGTATGGCACTGTTAAGGGAAAAAAATTGGAGTCCAAGTGACTGGAAAGTTAGGTCTGCTCTGTAGCCCTGTGAGATTGTTGACATCTGCCGTGGTTGGAGAGCTCAGTAAGCAGGAAATGGAGTGTCACTCTGACTGGTAGTTTACCATTATGCTGGCATCCTAATGAACTGTCTGCAGTGCACAGAGCTTCTGGATGGCATCTTAACGCACGACTAGGCAGAAGCACTTCTTTCCTTGTCACTGTCATCCATCTGCCTGCACCCTACTGCAACCAATGGGATGGAACCATGCTACAATGTGCTATAAGCCATTTAGAGTTGCACATTGTATAATCAGCCCCATCAAATATGTAAAAGAATGACAATTATTGGTGTTTTTTTTTTCCCCTCAAATGATAACACCTGGAGGTTTAGTCAGTGAAGTTTAACTTTTCTAAGTACTCTGAGGATGCAGGGATGGGGAATGATTCCATTAATTTCGCATATGTGTTTGCTAAATGGAGCTGAGTTGGAAACTCATTGTCTTAACTCTTGCTAATGGACTGAAAAATAGTTATGAATATTCATGGAAAAACTCCTTTTTATGAGACACAATTGATGTGTTACAACATGACAAGTTGCAACCTTTTCCTCTGCCTCCCAGTCTTTTGGGGTGATGACTGGGGAGGTGGCATCAATAAGGAGCAAATGAATTAAGGAAGGAATATAACTGAAGTTAGGGACATCAAGACAGACCTTTTTTTTTATACCATATATGTATGCCAATGTGCATGTATGTGTCTCTCTGTGGCACTGTTACTGCCTGTAAAATAATGCTTAAAATCAGGACTTTAAAACTTTAGCTAGAATTAATAATAGATTAGGTAGCAAAATATAAGTAGACCTATATTTCTCCTCTTATATATTTTTACCTATCTGCCTATATGTTTTGTCTATTTTATCAGAGAGAGGAGAGGGAGATAGACAGAGAGAAAGCTTATTCCCACGTAGAGGTCAGCTGGAATAACCAAATATGCCTTCTGTTTTAGCAACATTTCCCATAAGGTAAAAAATTTGGGAGGAAGGAAAGATATTATTTTTTTAAAAAAAATCAGGCTGGCATAGAATGACCGAAACTGAGTTAGGGCAATAGAGATTGTCTAAATTGGATGTTTTATTTACATCCAAAAGGGCAGAGCATAATTTAGTTGCCTCAGATTTTTTCACAGACATTAAAACTATTGCAAACAGACCAGCAGGGAAGCTTACACAGCAGCACAGTAGGGGAGCTCGCCGAACGTCTGCCCAACACTATGCCTGGTTGTAGCCAGTATCAGAAGCCTCACATGTTCTCTAGCACTAAAAATTGCAACCTGGCTCATTTCTCTTTTTATTTGATCAGGGAGGCTAATGAGAGAGATGGATAGATGAAAGGAAGAGTCAAAAAAGTCTCTTAAAAGGGGGTGGGTGGGTTACAGGTAAAATGATAACTATGATGTAAAACAAATATTAAAAAGTGAGAAGAACAGAGAGTAGGGAGGGAGAGATCAAAATGACCTAATACTGTTTGTGACACGCTTTGTTGAAAGTAAAATAGCACCAAGGCACAAGAGAACAAAAATCTAAGGTTCGAAGGGTTGAAATGAACATTAAACATGCATTGGTGTGATCTCATAGTTCCTTGTAAATAGGAGTTGGTTGAAAAGTAAAAGGACAGTAAATCCCTCAACTATAACTAATGCAGGGTTGTGACTAGAAACAGTGGTCAATCTCTTAATACCTTGCAGGGTAAGGAATTTAAAGGTAAAGGTTCCCCTCACACATATGTGCCAGTCGTTTCCGGCTCTAGGGGGTGGTGCTCATCTCCATTACAAAGCCAAAGAGCCAGCACTGTCTGAAGAAGTCTCTGTGATCATGTGGCCGGCATAACCAAATGCCAAAGGTACATGGAACGCTGTTACCTTCCCACCAAAGTGGTCCCTATTTTTCTACTTGCATTTTTTACATGCTTTCGAACTGCTAGGTTGGCAGAAGCTGGGATAATTAATGGGAGCTCACTCTGTTATGCGGCACTAGGGATTCAAATTGCCGAACTGCCGATCTTTCTGATCGACAAGCTCAGCATCTTAGCTACTGAGCTACCACGTCAGGAATTTACATGAGGAATTTACATCAGACTAAATCCAAATGTCTATTTCTAATAAGAGGATATATTATACAAGAATTGTAAATTTCCAGTTCAGCACTTATTGCAAACGATGTTTGGAAGTGTCATTTATGGAGACAGGGCACTTGTTAGCTAGAAGATTGACAGTCTAGATTTGTAATCCCAAATGCTCTGTGTTGGTACAGATAGTTCTATTAGAGATCAATTGGCTTACTGTTGTTATGGGTTACAAATGAAATTTCCTTTTTTCCCTTCTTATAAATTTGATATAAAGGTGGCTTTAGGAGGCAATGGGAGTAATTCATTTTATCCAAAACTCAGATTTAATCATTGAGGGCATTTGCCATGCTTTAATACAATAGTCACAAATGTATTCTCTGTAACCATTAATAACTAGGATTCAGAGGTGAGCTATGGCTTTAGAATATTCACTGGCTGATCTTGATCTTCAACCCCTCGAGAAAATAAAGAGCGATTAGCAAAGATTACAAGTAGTCTTCAAATTATGACCACAATTGAGCCTAAAAATTTATGAAGCTAAGAAGTTACTTTTGCCCCATTTTATGATTTTTCTTGCCATAGTTGTTAAGTGAATCACTGAATTGTTAAATTAGTAACAACTGAATTGAATTCCTTGTTGATTTTGCGTATCAGAAGGTTACAAAAGGGGATCCTATGACACACACCTCGGGACACTGCAATTGATATATGAGTCAGTTGCCAAGCATTTGAATTTTTATCACGTGACTATCGCGACGCTGCAGTGGTCATAACTGTGAAAAATGGTCATAAGTGACTGTTTTCAGCGCCCTTGAGCTTTTGAACGGCGACTAAATGAACTATTGTAAATCAAGAATTACCTGTAGTAAGTTGCTTACTAGAAGAAGAGCAAGATTATGTGTCTCTCTCCCTCCCTCTCTTTCCAGGTTCCACATGAACCAGCAGGCACACATCCTTCCGTTAAGTAAAGCTTGTTTTCATAGTGCCAGTTTGTTCTTTCTTTTTCTAAAATTACTTTTGTGATGCGGTATTTTTTAACAAAAAAACCCCTCCCCACTCTTTTACTGAGAACAGTATCATCCTTTCTAATGAAAGAATATCCAATGTTTTCATGGAGTTGCAAAAAAAGTGAGCGAGTAGCAAAACGCCTGGCCTCAGCATCTTTGTCTGGGAAATGGTGAAGTGTGACTGTGATTTATAATGAGAAAAGGTATCTACAACATACAATTTTCTACCTAGCTGCAAAATAATAATTCACAGTGATGTCCATTCCAGATAATATACCTTTGCAAGGGAGGACCCATGTGGTAAGATGATCATGATAAATGTCAGACCAATGCAGGTAACGGCTTTACAAACCATTAAGATTAGCTTCCTCTTTTTCCCCTGATGATAACAGTAACCATGCTGTGAGCCTATGTGGTAATAATATTTCACGACTGATAAATGCCAGAACCAGGCAGAGGTGTTTATCATTCCCAGTTCAGAAATGCTGACTAAAGTTACCACACATTGCCAGTTTTCCCTCTCTTTCAGTCAGATAACAATTAGCAAATAGCTTGATTCATAAAACGGAGATATGCAACTTTCCTTCCAAGCCTTGGGAATGAATTTTTCACCGCCTTTCTGAAGAATATGTTCTAAGCTAAAAACAAATTATGGAGGGAAGTCTTGGCACAAAGCATGGGGTAATAAATGTTAACTCAGAGGTTAGAACAGTAGCATTTGCAGGCTCCGTTGTGTGTGTGAGAGAGAGACCCTCAGTTTGTGTCAACAGTATTCCAAATATATTAGTGGGATATTTTTCATTAATAGTAACCAAAAACATGTGAGGTTGCCCCAAAATTTGGTCACAAAATTCTGTGCAAGATTTCCACATTTTCTTTGCATTTGGCCATTTTGCAAGATTGTAGTCATTTTAAAAAATAATTCATTTCTTTGTCCCATAGGAGCTTTTTTAAGAGGCAATCGTATTTTCATTCCTTCCTCTTATTCCCTCTTCTTTTACTTTTGTTCCCTTTCTCTCTTTATTTCATTTAATTATTAGCAAACATTCCATTACATAACAATACCAGTTTTCTCTTTCACTTTAATCACTTATGTTTCATATTTTCTAGCTCGTTACTATTTCCAATATAACAACACTGTCTCTTGTACCCTTGCAGAATCCTCTCTTTTAATTTATATTTTTAACTATTATCTTTATGTCTTTGAAATAGGCTAATACCTTTAATCCTTGTAGTTTCCCCTGTTTCTTTATTTCCTGTTTCTCTCCCTTATAACTTCTTTTCCTTTTTATCTTTCCCTTCTTTTTCTCACCACCCTTTTTGCCCCCCCCCTCTCTCTGATTCTCCCCTCTGGAATCCTGGAATGTTCTATTTACTTTTCAAACTATTCTTTTTTTAGTTGTTTCCTCAGATCTTGAATTTTTAACTTTTTCCATTTTACCCCACATTGAATTGTTTGGTCATTAAAGATGGCTTCTTCTTTGTCCAGCCCTTCTTGTTCTTCAAGCATTTCTTGTTGTTTTTCATAGTTCAAAATCTCCATTTCTAAGATTTGAAGTACGAAGCCAAAGGATCCTCCTCCCACCTGTGACTCTTTCATTTTTTTAAGTTCCATTTTTAATTCCGCAAGGAGTGCTGCCATTTTAAGCACTTTTAAACAACCACCCGATTAATTTTAATTCAGATCACTAAAAATCCAAAGCAGCTGTGGTTGAAAAAGCAGGAAATAAAGGTCAGGTAAGAGCCCAGGCGGAAGGATGGGCCAAACAGCAGCAGACATAGAACAAGTTCTATGTCTGCTGCTCTTCAGAGCTACCGGTCTACAGAAGTTCCACCCCTGATGAAAACCCTATCTGTATATGTTCAATACAGCGCTCGGTTCTGCTGCATCCAGTGTAATATTCCAGCCTCTGTTATTTACACTAAATGGAAACTTATAAGATCAATTGCTACAAATCAGAACTGTTCTTCTGACCAGGAAGCCACTGTTCTCCACCCAGCTGTTTTTAAAAAGGATGCCATATAGCCAGGGATGCCTCCCTCACACTATTAATTGCTTCAGGCTTTCTCTACATGTTTATTGTGGCTTTATATTTGATATATTGTTGTATTGTTATGCTTTAAAATTTGTTCTTGGGTTGTCAAGAAAATAATTCCCTGTCTTTGTTGTACTCGCTAAGAATAAGGCTTTTTATTATTATTATTTTAAAGCCAGAACTTTATAAGTGGTCTTTTTTTTTTTTTAAAGTCATTTTGAACTTTGCTGAGCATTCAAATTCTCCAGCCAAATTCACATCATCAGGGGGTGTTCATGAGATGGCCAAGGACAGATTAGGGAATCTATTCCACATTTCTCAATCTACAAAGGTTTAGTCCGGGGGGTGGGTGGGTGGGGGTGTCATTTTGCCAAATAATTTTTTGATCCTATATGGAGATGTTTGAGCCTTTTTAAGACAGTGCATTCAATTCCTTTAAAGCTTATATTATCATATTCTCTAGTAGAATGGTTTTTAGGCAATAAAAAAACATGACAAAGCTTTTATAGGAGGGCAGCTATTTTTTTTAAAGCCTTGCACTGTGTGGAATTGCTATCAAAATATTTCAAGAGTGCTGTGTTTGTTTTAAAAGTAGCTGATAATCACTTGTGCTGCCTCTCCCCACCTCCCAGAAAACAGAGAGAGAAAAACCGAGAACCAAAATAATAAATATTTATGCACTCTATATCATATACATGACTCGTTATATACTATTAATACGACTAGACCATTGAGCACATGAGGAGAGGAAAGTAGGAATGTATTTATATGACCAAATTTCTTTTTTAGTCCATGGGTTGAGATCATCTTTGTATGAAACCTGGATGACTGAAATGACAATACACAACATTACAGAAATGTATGACGGCGTGATGTTTCACTTCAAGTTTGCAAAGGAGGATCACATGACCCCGAGACACTGCAATCATCATAAATATAAGCCAATTGTCAAGCATCCAAATGTAAATCATATGATGATGGAGATGCTGCGATGGTCATAAGTGTGAAAAATGGTTTTAGTGCCATTGTAACTTTGAACAGTCACTAAATGAACTGTTGTAAGTACATAGGCTTCAATAAATTTTCTATGCTGTAATTTTATGAAAGAATAGAATAGAATAGAAAGAATAGAATAGAATAGAATAGAATAGAATAGAATAGAATAGAACAGAACAGAACAGAACAGAACAGAACAGAACAGAACAGAATAGAATAGAATAGAATAGAATAGAATAGAATAACAGAGTTGGAAGGAACTTTGGAGGTCTCCTAGCCCAACCCCCTCCTTAGGCAGGAAACTCTAGTCTATACCATTTCAGGTTGTCCAATCTCTTCTTAAAAACTTCCAGTGTTGGAGCATTTACAACTTCTGGAGACAAGTTGTTCCACTGATTAATTTTTCTAACTATTAGGAAATTTCTTCTTACGTAGTTCTATGTTGCTTCTCTCCTTGATTAGTTTCCACCCACTGCTTCTTGTCCTACCCTCAGGTGCTTCGGAGAATAGCTTGACTCCCTCTTCTTTGTGGCAACCCCTGGAATGCTGCTATCATATCAGCCCCAGTCCTTCTTTTCATTAAACTAAACATACCCAATTCCAGCAACCATTATTTATATGTTTTAGCCTCTAGTCCCTTAATCATCTTTGTTGCTCTTCTCTGCACTCTTTCTAGAGTCTCAATATCTTTTTTATATCATGGTGACCAAAACTGAAAGCAGTATTCCAAATGTGGCCTTACCAAGGCATTATAAAGTGGTATCAACACTTCATGTGATCTTGATTGTACCCCTGTTTATGCAGCCTGGAACTGTGTTGGCTTTTTTAGTAGCTGCACCACACTGCTGGTGCTGATACTTTGTGCCTGACAGTTCCTTCACTAAGAAATATATGGGGAGAAATGAATCTTAAGCTCAAACATAATCTTGCCATGTAAGAGTGTGTAAGTCACAATTGGACTTCCCTTGGACTTCCCAGTTTTTGAAATCATGATGTTATGTAAGTCCAACTCAGAACTGACTTGCTCTTTTCTAGGTGTTTGAAACTTAGCCCTTGATTATCTTTCTATGATTTTCCCTAATATTATGTCAAGCTGATTGTTCTGCACTTTCCTGGGTTTAATTTTTTTTCTCTTTTTTTAAACAGCGGGCAGTCTTGGTTTTTCTTCAATCTATTGACATCTTGTGGTCCAAGAGTTTTCAAGGATAAAAGTCTGTTAGTTTTGAGATTACATCTGCAAATTCCTTTAGCACCCTGTAATCCATATAGTCCAAGAAACAAATTCATCCAGTTGTTTTATTACCATTTCCCATTTGACTTGTACTACTGTACACCTACTGTACACCTTCAGATGGACCAGTTGCCCTTTTTTTTTTCCTTTTTGGAAAAGACAGATGTAAAATTTAGTGATTCAGCCCTCTCCCTATTATCCATCACCATCACGCAATCATTTCCAATCAAGAAAAGTTTCCTACACTTACCCACACATGCCCCAATATTTTTGTTTGTTTGTTATTTTGGGGGATTTATTGCAAGCCTTACTCATTCTATGCCTTAGTCTTCCTCACCCCATCCTTACAGATTCAGGTTATTTCCTGATATTCTGTTTTTCATATATGCCCCTTTTCCATTTTTTAAACTTTATGCCAAATTAGTATGAGTGAAATAAGTATATTCTAATTCCAACGCTGAGGCAAAGTCAACAGAAATATTGTGGTATACAGTATTTCTGCGGTAAGAAAATATCTCTTCCATATTGGAACTCTCCAAATATTTCCAGAGTAGAACTAAACAATTAGAATAATGTTTTTAAAATTAAAAACCTATGCTAGATAAAGCCAGTCACAACATCCAGGTTATCTAAAACCTGCAGCATGTAAAACTGTTTCCCTATGTCAGGGACCTTGAACATTTATTTTATCTTATCTTTTGCAAAATAAAAGCACAGTTATGTATGCTTCAACATCTCATGCAAATATCTTACTCAGAAACCATATTTTAAGACTCGGAAGCCATTAATCATATAGAAAATATGCTTATCCTAAGCCAGTCAGCAGCAGTGTTGTTATCATGACATTAAAAGAAGTTTCACATCACAAAAGCGATTATAGGTCTCAATCTCGCATTCTTTCATTACTGACTAATTGTTTTCCACAAAAAAGCAGTTATGAAATGATAGAAAGGATACCAGGCAAGGGACAGGATGTGAACTAAGAAAATCAACACAAGGAAGGATTGATCATTACAGAGCATGAAATAAAGCTTATAAGGTAGGCATGCCTATTTGGTATGAGGATAACCTCCCTGGCCTAAGTTGTATGGAGATCATAAATCTGCCTATGAACTACACTACTTCATATTGAAGACACATTTGCTTGACTTCTATGTGAAACTTCCACATAAAATGCTTGTCTTGGAAAAGAAAACTATTGTAGTTTCTCTGATCTATCAATCAAATAGTATTCAATTATGCAAATTTTCAGTCATGGCAGTCTGAAGTGATATTACCTCAGTACTTTAAGACCAAGGCCCCTAGTGTCTCATGGATCCATGGTTGATGAAATACCTTTATGTGGTAGGATTAAGAGGTACCATAGAGTTTTCTCCACCATAACCTATCATATAACTTAGAAAGTTAAAAATTAAATAAGTTGCAGCATGATTAGCTGCTAAAATCTGTCTAAAGTCTCAATTAAAACTTAGTGAAGGTATGACTTAATTGTATTTCAATAGAAAATATGGTCAGTAATGAGCAAGAGAATGACTTAATATTGCGTTCTTGTTAACACAGTCAAATGCTTTCCTGCTAATTATATTTGGATGGGGGAAGACCTAATGGGTAGATTGTGCACACATATAGATAAGTGTGTGTTATTTTTCCAAGTTAAATGATAAATGGGGAATTTCAATAGAATAGAATATAAGTAGCTCAGAGTTTAATTGTAGAGTCCTTGGTGCTCTCTGATTGTTTGCTTGCAGACATTTCATTGTCTGACTAGGTAACATCATTGAGCATCAAGGCCTCCACATATGAGAAATTGTTCATGTTTTGCCAATAATCTGGATCTTTCAGAATCAGAAAAGGTGCTTGCATTTCCAATGTGATGAAAAAGAATAAGCTAATACTTTCCCATTCCTTTAAGTCATGTATTTGGACAAAAATACACACATTATTGGAAAAGATGGTAAAACAACACACAGACTTAAAGCCTGAGATATTTTTATTGGGGATTTTACCTGAAAATTATAGTAAAGAAAAACATATTTAATCATACATATATTAACAGTAGCTATGTACTTGCTCAAAATTGGAAAAATGAAAAGATTCCAATAGAGGAAGAGGTGATCATGAAAATATTGGAATGTGCAGAATTGAATTGATTAACTGTTCAACTATTTACAAAGTGTGCACTACTATTACTGTTAATCTTCTCATCACTCCTTATCACCCATCCCCTCCCACTTGTGATTGTAGGACTGTAACTTTGTCGCTTGTATCCTTACGATTTATATTGACTGTATCCTAGTATGATTTGATTGTTGATTGTACCCTATGACTAACGTTAAGTGTTGTACGTTATGATTCTTGATTCTTAATGAGTGTACCTTTTCTTTATGTATATTGAGAGTATTTACACCAAGACAAATTCCTTGTGTGTCCAATCACACTTAGCCAATAAAGTATTCTATTCTGTTGGCAATTAAAGAACAACAAGAAGGGGAAATCTATATGATATGGGATATATTTTATAAATGGTTGGAAAATAAAGTAAGAAGTTAAATGAATATTGTTATAATGATAAGATGTATATGGTTGAGCAATTTTTAACATGAATGTAACCATAGTAAGAAATATATATTAAACATAAATATTTGCACAAGGTATATGTACTCAGTCGACACACTCTATAACTGAAAGATGGATTTGTTGTAAAATAAAATAAATTAAATTTTTAAAAAGTCATGGTAGCCCAGTGAGAGCTAAAAAAGTATTTATCCAGGAAATTCACAAAATGAGTTTCAGGCATAAGAGGTCACATCCTGGCCTTTGCTACCTCACACCAATCTTCCAAAGACAACCAAGTCTTATAACGTTAGTTGCATCCCATGATAATGCCTCAGCTTTCATGGATCTCAGCTCACTTTATCACAGATAACAGCATCATTCTGAGCTATAATACACTGCTGTATCTCCATCAACATTCAAAAGTCCCCATTCTCCAACCTGTGGGTACCCTGAAGGACAGGAGCTTCAGAAGGCTGTAGTGAATTGAGGATTTAAAAATCTCATTGCCCTTGGAGTTGTCATTTATGAAAATGTGAATACACTCTATTGGAAAATAATGCTTCAAATGGGGCACTTCAGCTGTAACCATGCTTCTAGATCACATTTGTCTGTTTCAACCATGGTAGTAGAAACACCCTAGACAGTCAAATACTCTTGTAATACCCATAACTCTTTACTTCTTTCAGAAATCCAAGAACACGATAGTCAAGTGAAAGCCATAAAGGACCTTGTACAGAGATTGCCCAAGCCAAACTATGACACCATGAAAATGCTGTTTGCACATCTGCAAAAGTAAGTGGAAAAGCTATGAAACTTTAAAGAAGAAAATGGAAATTAGAAACAAA
Source organism: Pseudonaja textilis (assembly GCF_049901715.1). Taxonomy (NCBI): domain Eukaryota; kingdom Metazoa; phylum Chordata; class Lepidosauria; order Squamata; family Elapidae; genus Pseudonaja; species Pseudonaja textilis. The sequence continues at coordinate 202,733,635 of NC_141990.1, read as the reverse complement.
AATGGCAGATTGGTTTTCAGCAACATGCTGTATTGTTTCAATGCTCGATTTTTTTCAGTACATCATCAGATCCTATCAAGCCGGTTATGTGGAACACTTTAGATTTTTAAATATTATTCCATACTAGATTTCAGACCAAAGGAAATGAAATGGAAAAGCATATTTAATATTAGTCTAAGCTGATTTTGGCGTAGGAAAGGACAAATGCTGCCAGAACTGCCATGCTCCTTAGCCTCATAGGTACAGTATATAGAATATATGACAGTAAAACATTGTCTTTTAATACGTGACTCTTTGCTACTGTTTATCATTATTTTCCTTTAAGATTGTGATTTTTTTCTTCTAGAAAACAAATCAAGGATTTGAAAGTTGAAGTTAATTTAGAAAACACACACACACACACACATTTGTTCAAAGCAAATTAAAACAAGAGTTTGCAGAACCTTTATGTTATGAAGATTCTAGGACATACATTCATTGAATATTGCTTCACTTGTATCCCTAGCCAGGCAATACAAGTGAGGCCACATTCACATTCAAGGCTTCACTTGTATCTTTGTATCCCTAGACAGGGGCTGCGGTAGCTCATGTGGTTAGGAAAAGTAAGTTAAATGACCACTGAAAGGTTAGCAGCTCAGCAGTTCAAAACCTGAGAGCGAACCGCCTGACAGAATGAGCTCCTGTCAATTTGCCCTAACTCCTGCTCACCTAGCAGTTCAAAAACATAAAAATGCAAGTAGATAAATAGGTACCACTGTCATGGGAAAATAACAGGAACATGAAAAGAGCCCCTCAAGTGTCCCCTGGGCAACAGCGATGTCACTGGCTAATCTTTTCAACCCAGAAGTGCCTTCCGACACAAAAGTAGTAGTGTACTCCTAGCACTCCAGTGTATACAATTAAGAAATAAGGGGGCTTTCTAAGCAAAGTACATATTTGTAGGTAACCTTTTGAGCTAATCCATTGTATAATGATCATCATCAGCTTCTAGAGAAAGAGAGAGAAAGGTCACTAATGGAAGAAGTCAGCATCTAAGCTAGATAAAACCTAGATCCAAAACGTGATCTCCTCTGAGAATGGGGTACTTGATCAAAAAAGCTGGTTGTTCAGCCACCACTGACACCTGGACCAGAGAAGGCAGGTTGAAATCCTCCAGCACCATCAGGGAACCCCTGCCACCAACTTAGCCACAGAGACAATAATCTCATGCAGTAATGCTGCTACCCTGCGACCTAGGTTGAGATCCCAGGGTGGGGATATGAAGGATTTATAGCAGTGGTTTTTAAACAGTTTGATCCAATTATCCTTTCCCCCCAGTTCAGATAATGTCATTACTCTCACAAAGACAGATTCTGTTGTTTTACTCCGGCACCCCAGAAACAGCAATCCCAAACTGGATCCTTGACTGACAAACAAGCAATTACAAATTGCTCCATTACCCCCAGGATATGCCCCCAAATTATCCCCACTTTAAAAACCACTGATTTATAGTTTGACCTCCTGAGGATCCTGCTCCAAATTGACTACTTTTGGCCTGCTATTTACACTATCAGAAGCGATCTCTTGAAACTAATTCCAACTGGGGCCGCAGCAAGAACCAAAACATTAAAGCCCTCCCAATGTAAGGATCCCCATCTAGATTGAGCTGTGTGATTTATATTAGGGGAAAAAAAAAAACAAATAAACCAAAGATACAGCTACTAACTTCATCTGAAATAAAACAAGTGATACCTGACCTGTATCAATAGCTGTTATTAGAAATGTGTAGCCTTCTCTTTCTTGGATAAATCACATTTTATTTATTTCTCTTTTTTCATTATTAAAAATAACTACTATTGAATTTAGCCTTAGGAAAGGCTTGCTATTGTGTCCTTTTTAGGCAGAGCTTTTTTTTTTTTTGCTTATTTACTATGTTACTGGTGTATTAATATAATTTATTGATAATATCCTTGCTATGACTTATCAGATTTGTTAAAATTGAAAATTGTACTGAATTGGCAAGAAATGTACACTGTTATTGCAGCCTTTTGAATAACCGTGAGATACAGAACAGATATTCATCTTTCTAAAAATTTATGAAGCACCTACTAATTAGCTTGCCATATTTTGTTGCTAAGCTATGACCATTCACCAGTTATTCATGCTTTAGTTTTCTGATTAGGCTACTGCAATACACACTAGATAGTGCTGCCCTTGAAAAATGTCTGAAAATTACAATGGGTATGAAATGCAGCAAATGTATGACTGCTGGTGAGAAGTACATTTTGATCAGCCTATGTATCTGCTTCACAAACTGCGGGTTTGTTTTCTGGACTCAGTTTAAGGTGTTGGCGCAAACTTTGTGTTGAAAACTTGGCAGTTTGATACTTCAAGGCCTTCCTTCCTTTATGCGTTCCTTCCAAAACGTTGTTGTTTCTGTTGGAAGCAATGCCTTGAATTTTACAGGATTGTGAACGTTAGGCAGACAATCCCAATATGACCTTACAATTTATAAGCCATACCTATTGCATTAAGAAATATGGGGAGACGGGGAATCTGGGAAAGAAGAAATCAATTAAAAGTTGTAAGAATACTGTGTGTGTGTGTTAAGCTTTCAAGAAACCACATTTCTTGTTGATTCATATCTAGCTATTATTTTTTGGAGTCATTTCTTTGCTTTATTTTACTATGTTTTATTTTCTTCCATCTTCTTTGATTGTCAGTCGTATAAGCAGAAAAATCCCACCCACCCCCATTTGTAAGTCAGGGATTCAAAAACGGTTTCAATTTCTTCCACTCCAGCAATTTTATGATTTGCTAATTTCCAGTTCATTAGAATACCATGAAAAATCAAGAGGGTGTATTTTAAATGGTCCCCTGTTTAATTTCTTGCAGCTGGTTAAAATCCAACAGATGAATGCCCTGTAAACTCAAAAAGATACGTAGCTTCCAAGGTTCTTTGTGTAGGCTAAGTAAGGTCATGTGACTCTCCTGTCCTGCCACCCTGTTAACTCTGGATTCTGATTCTGATCCCAGGGGGGATAACTTTCTTCTAAGGTGGCTTCTAAAATGTGCCCTTCTTTTGGAAAAGGTTCCCTTGTGCCCTACAGTTCACCACAGAGCTACTGATTCTGTTAAGTTTGAGCAATGAGAGGCTGAACCAGAGCATGAGTGCAACAGTACTTTATTTTACAAATAAAGGGCTGACCGTGCTTGCCAAGCCTGGAACTGGCTCGCAGCAATCAGCAAGCAGTTGGACCCCGCAGCCTGCTTTTATAGCTGGCTGCTGGGGAGAACCAACCAATGGGAATGGGGGAATATCGCCCACACAAAGTGAGTGGACCTGAGTGAGAACTCCTTGAGTCCTCAGGACATAACACCCCTTCCCCCAGATGCGAACACGCATAGTCCTTGAGGTAGACGGGGTTGTGTTGGGCGCCGGAGCGGCGCAACTCGGGAACATTGTCTGTCTGTTCGGTATCAGTCTGTGACGGTTGAGCTGGTATAGTGTCGCCAACACTCTCTCTGGACTGGGCATCCTCGGGAACCACCGGGTTGGTTTCTGGGGTCGAGCTCTCGTGGGTTGGATCAGGTTGGTCAACTCTCTGGGCGCTGTTGTCCAAGTTTGGGCTGACCGGAACGACCGCTGGCGCAGACTGGTCGCTGGGTGCGGTGTGGCTGGACGGCGGATGAGACGGTTCCCCTTCGACTGGAGGCTCTGGATTCTTGTTTGCGAGGTTGCTGAGGCGCCTTCTGAGTTGGTCTATGTGCCTCCTCCAGACGCGACCATCCTCCAGCCTGACTCTATACGATCTCGGCCCGGTGACGGCGATGACCTCGCCCGGAATCCAAAGCGGGTCCCCAGCGAAATTCCTTGCGAATACCGGCTCCTGTAACATAAAATGTCTAACCCCGAAGTGGAAGCGAGGGAGAGTCAGGGCAGTATTGTGGGTGCAGTCTATCTAATACAGTCCTCAGGCGCCGGCCCATCAGAAGTTCCGCTGGGGACTTATTGGTGACTGCACAGGGGTTGAGTGCTGGCTCATCAGGAACCGTGAGAGTTTGTGGTGCCAGTCATCTCTGCCAAACCTAGCGAGGGCCTCTTTGGTGGTCCTGACGGCCCTTTCAGCCAACCCATTACTCGCAGGGTGAAATGGGGCTGTGAAAATGTGGCGAATGCCAAGGTTGGCTGCAAAACGGCTGAATTCTACTGATGCGAACTGTGGGCCATTATCGGAGACCAAGGAGTCGGGTAGTCCATGTGTAACGAACAGGCGCGTTAACACGTTGGTGATTGCTAGTGTGGTGGTCGTGGATAGCTGTGCCACGTCTATCCACTTGGAATAAGTGTCCACGACCACTAGGAACATCTTTCCATGCACGGGCCGGCCAGATCGATATGGATTCTAGACCAGGGGCGCTGGCGCTCTCCCATCTGGTAGGGGTGGCGATGGGGGAGCAGGACGGGATTCCTGGCAAATGCTGCAGGAACTTACCCAATTGACAATGTCCTCGTCTAGACCCGCCACCACACGAGCTGCGTGCCAACGCCTTCATTCTCACAATGCCGGGTGTCCTCGTGCAACGCCTCCAGGACTCGGGTGCGCAGCGAGGTCGGAATGACCACTCGAGTGCCCCACAGAAGACAACCCTGCAAACTGGACAGCTCCTGCATGCGAGTCTTAAAGGGTGCGAATTTGTTATCAACGTTGCCTCCCGGCCACCCCTCCTCACCCAGTCGAGCACCTGGGCGAGCGTTTGGTCTGCCTTGGTTTTGGCGGCGATGTCAAGGGCGGTGATGGGCAGGTCCAACTGTGTGATTTCAAAAATGGCATTGACAGGAGCTGGGTCTTCAGCCGGAGCGGGTAAGGGCAGCGACTGAGCGCGTCAGCGTGGGATAGAGTTTTGCCGGGCGGTGGATAAGTTTGTATGAGTAGGCGCTAGGAAAAGTGTCCACCATGTCATCTGAGGGGAGAGGACTTGAGGTGTCTGTTTGTCGCCGGCCAGTAGGCCCAGAAGGGGCTTATGGTCGGTGACCAGTTCAAGAAGTGGCCAAAAAGGAATTCGTGAAACTTTTTCACGGCTGCAACAGCTGCTAGGGCTTCCTTGTCAATTTGGCTGTAATTTCGCTCCGTGGCCGAGAGCGTCCTGGAGAAAAAGGCGATGGGGGCCTCGGGCGCCATTGGCGAGTCGGTGACTAAGGACCGCCCCAATTCCAAAGGGGATGCGTCTGCTGCCAGTACTAAAGGAAGGTTGGGGTCGAATTGGATGAGCACTGCCTCTGACGTAAGTAGTGATTTGACGGCGTTAAACGCCTGGTCTTCTTTGTGCCCCCAGTGCCACGGTGACTTTTTGTCTAGTAATCTGTGTAGGGGTTCGGCTACTGAGGCTTTATGGGGCAAGAAGGATGCATAAAAGTTTAGGAGCCCCAAGAAAGCTTGTAGCTCCGTTTTGGAGGTCGGTGTGGGAGCTTCGTGGATCGCCTAACCTTGGACTCCAGGGGTGAATGCCAGAGGCGTCAATTTTATAACCCAGAAAGTCCACCTGTCTAGTGGCAATGGCACATTTTTTTTTTTTTAACTTGAGGCCATGCTGTCTGAACCTCTCTAACACTGCTCGCACTCTCTGGAAGAGTTGGGGTCTGTCCCTGGCCGAGACCAAGATGTCGTCGAAGTAGGGTACTACACCAGGAGGCCCTGTAAAATCCGCTCCATGAGGGACTGAAAAATACCCGGGCAACACTTACGCCAAATTGGAGACGCTTGCATCGGAAGGCACCCCTGTGAGTGACGATGGTCTGAAGTTCCGCTGTTCGGTTATCAACAGGGAACTGTTGATATGCTTGAGACATGTCCAATTTAGCAAAAATACTGCCCGGTTCGAATGTGTGCAATAAGTGCTGAATGACGGGCACAGGGTAGGCGCTAACTTGTAAATATTTATTGATTGTTGTCTTGTAGTCCGAGCAAATTCTCAGGCTACCATCTTTTTGAGGGGTGTGACAATGGGCGTCTCCCACTTGGCGAAATCTGTTGGCTCAATGACCCCTTGTTTTAGTAGTTTATCCAATTCAGCGTCTAGTTTTGGTCGAATAGCAAATGGAACTCTACGTGGTTTTAATCTGATTGGGACTGCCTGGGGTCAACGGTGAACGAGATGGGGGTTCCATTATAACACCCCAGCTCTTCGCTGAACACATCTGCGTAGTCAGCGAATAAGGAGTCAGTGTCTGAGGTTGAGACAGCATGGACTCCTGTTAACCCTAGGCCGAGGTGGGGAAACCAATCGAGCCCCAATAAGGTGGGTAGATTGCCGTTAACTACCACTAGAGGTAGGTGGCCTTTAAAAGCTCTAAAACTGACAAAGAACTTGCCTCTGCCGATCACGGGAATGGCCTTCCCTGGTAGTCCTTCAGACCGAACTGGCATCTCTGAAGCCGGGTAGTAGATAGGCTGGGGTGGAGTCTCTTGAGGGTGTTCCACGAGATTATTGAGAGCGCTGACCCTGTCAACCTCCATGTACGGTTTACCTTCTAGGGAAACGGGAGAGAAATTTTACTAACAGTGTGGCCAGTACGCCTGGCAAGGCGGTGCGTGCGACAGTTTAATACTTGCCTCTGTGGTCCCGGAGTGCGAGGACGGGGTCTGTGTGCAGCGTTTTGGGGGCTTGGCAGACTCTGCAATGTGCCCCTCTTATGGCAGTTGTTGCAAAGCGGCTCCTTTAAACTTGCAGGTGGCCCTTTGATGTGATCCCCACAGGCTAGGCACAGCGTGATGTGCTTGGGTGGACCGGTGTATTCTTGTTTGGCCCCTACCTGCGACCGTCTGTCATTGGTGAGGCGATGGACATCGTTCTCATCGTTGTGGGCTTCCTCCGCTTCCACCTCTTCGGAATGGACTGGGAACGATGCTAGCTTGGCACTTGGGCCCTGAATTTCGGTGGCTGAGTTCGTTGCTAGCTCGGCTGCTAGGGCCTCCTCTACCGCTTGCAAGGTTGAGGTCTTTTTAGCTAGCAGTCGCCTCTGTAGGTTGAGATCCTTGACCCCACAAACTAATTGATCGAGGAGCATGTCCTCCAGGTATGTTCCAAACCCGCAGTGCAGGGCTGCTGTTCTGAGGGCGCCATATATTGATTGATGGTCTCCTTACTTGATTGCTTCCTCATACACGGGAACGTGAACCTCCTGGCGATTTGTGAAGGTCTGGGAGCGTAGTGGTTAGTGAGGATCTCAAGCAACTCGGACCACGGAAGCGTTTTTAATTCTCTCGGCGCTACGAGTGCTGCGGCGTATCGTAAGTGGCTCCGCAGTAGATTAGGAAATAGGATTTTTCCGATGCTCTCCCGCATCCGCCAGGCTGACCGCATCGATGTAATGATTGAAACGGTTCTTATCGATTCCCACTTCTCTTCGTCTGGTTTAAACGCTGGGAATACTGGGTTGGAACTCATGGTGCTGGAACGGCTGGGCTACCTGCGGAAAAAATCTCTCTGGGACTACGAGCGCCGTGAGTTACTAGTGAAATCAGCTCTGGAGAGGTTTTTGCTAACCTCTCTTTCTCTCTCTGGGTTACCACGTTGGCTGCTAGCCGTGGAGGTGTCTAGATTCGTGCCAAAAAAAGTGGGCGTTAGTGACTCTCTACAGCGCTGTGCTGTGATTCCTACTGGCTCGAAATTCAAATGACACCCGTTTGAATTTCGCGCCAAATGCAGAGCGGCTGCGGCTTGCAGCGCTTCACTTTCCAGTAGCGGGGCTAACAAGCGGCTACAGACGCTTCTAACTTTTGACTCAGACCGCTTTCTCTGGCTGCGGATCAGCGTTTCCTTATCGCCAGCCGATCGATCTCTGGGTTGCGGATCGGTGGCTAGTGACTCAGCGGTTGCAAGGTGCATCTGGTAGCCATCCCATCCTCGTCGCCAGTGTTAAGTTTGAGCAATGAGAGGCTGAACCAGAGCATGAGTGCAACAGTACTTTATTTTACAAATAAAGGGCTGACTGTGCTTGCCAAGCCTGGAACTGGCTCGCAGCAATCAGCAAGCAGTTGGACCCCGCAGCCTGCTTTTATAGCTGGCTGCTGGGGAGAACCAACCAATGGGAATGGGGGAATATCGCCCACACAAAGTGAGTGGACCTGAGTGAGAACTCCTTGAGTCCTCAGGACATAACAGATTCAGTACTGCAGAGCCTGAGAAATGTCCCAGTTGCGCGCACAAGGGATTATCAATAAAAATGTGGTCGCATGTCAGGAGGACAAATCAAAAGTATGACAAAGGAGCAGTAGGATATTGATTTATTGAGACTGAAAAGGTTACGATGTAGGAAGGGAGAGGAAACCCACAGTGGGTTCGGTACAATTAGGTAGCTTGGAATAGAGCACTCTCCAATAGGATCCTGCTCAGTGGTGGGATTCAAAGATTTTTACCACTGGTTCGGTGGCAGTGGCTTGGTGGGCAAGCTTTGTGCACGTGCACACTTTGTGTGCATTTGCGTGCCAAATGTGCAATTTGCATAGTTGCAGAGGCGTTCCAACTCACCTCCCGCAAGCCTGTACTCTTCCTATCGCTTCAGCAGCTGCTGCGGGGTACTCTGCTGTGCCGCGCAAAGCAGCTGCACTTCAAAAGCAGGGAATAAAGGTGAATATGGGAGCCCAGGCAGGCAGGTAGGCCCAACAGCAGAGTGGCAGAGAGAACTGGTTCGGTCTCCGCTGCTCATCGGCGCTACCAGCTCGGCAGAACCGGGCCAAACCGGTAGAATACCACCCACTAATCCTGCTTCTCACTCCAGTTATGAACCTGGCAAGGAGGTGACGGCATTTTTATGAAGGGTTCACCTTTACAAGGAAGCAACATTCAAATGTAATGATTCTAATGAGAATGGATCTCTGTTATCTCCTCCTCCTCCTCCTCCTCCTTTGCCTCCCTTCTTTAAGCGGAAAGCATCGAGTCCACATGCCCAATGATGGCAGAGTTTTCCAGCAACGGCATCTGTCTTTTTGGCAGTGGCTTTCGGGCACATTGTCAGGGGAGCTTACAGTTGCCTCTTGGTTTATCATGTGAGTCACTTCCTGTGGCCTATCTGGCTGCTTTGCCAGGCAGAAGCCAATTCCTTTGACTTCCCCTTTGATTTTCAGAAACTTGCTCATTCCAGCTTTTTAATGTTTTAAAGACAGTTGCATTTTGCTGCAGGGCAGCATTCCTATGCACACCTAAACATCCTCTCCCGCACCCACCCACCCACCCCGCTCTCTTTTTGCCAGACAGGCAATCCTTAGACTTTTCTACCTTGCCATCAATGCTCTTTGCTCTGTTAATAATGCCTTCAGTCAATTTTACTGCCCTTTCCTACATAGCAAAGAAAATTTCTTTTCCTACAGAAAAAGAAAGGGGGAAATAATACACAGAAACACCCACCCACACACCAGTGCCACAGTTAACACAAAACATGGGCATATGAAGTTCATTTTTCTCTTTTCAGAAATTTGTCTTTATCTTCACATTTTCCAGGCATCACAAAGAAAACAAAAACCTACCCGGTTGAAATTAGAGCAATAAAACATGAAATCTTAGGCTGGTTTTATTGCATAGTTCTCATTTCTAGAAACTATATTTAACAAAGTAGATTTATTTTTACCTATTATATATATCTCAGCCAACAGCGCACATCTAAGAAGAATGCAACAGTAGTTCAGGAAAAGGAAGCAATGACAATGTGATGACAGGTTCAGCAGCAATATGCAGAATGCTGTGGATAAATCAAAAATTAAAGCTATTGTATGACAGCTAGGAACACTTAGCAAAGCCTGCAAAATTTCCAGTACTATCGTATTTTGGAGGGAAGAAAAATGAAGAATATCCACGTGACTTCTATTTGCTTTTAGTCTGTTGCAGCAGGTTCAGGCAAATATAGATATCTTAAACTTGTTTGCAATTATTTTCCCCCCATGTAAATCCAAAAGAGGAGGTTAACTTCTTAAGGGTTGCATGTGTATTAATAGAATAAAATAATGTCACAAGTTGCTTACCACAGTCCCCAGTCACTAGAATAGAGGTACTTTCAATTCTGCTATAAGAATGGTGGCGTTTACATGAGATGGCACTTTTAAAATACCTCTGAATCCCTTTAAGTCTACAGGAGAATGCTATTCATGCAGAGCGAGGAGTAAAAGGTAGTCAAAATAACTTTCAAAATATCAGGAATTCAAAAGATATGATTAATGCAATGTGTGAAGTTGCTTTTAAATTCTATTGTGAATTTATAAAGTCTGGAGAATTACAAAAAAATTGTAAAAGTAGTTTTTCCAGCAACATTTTACAATATAAATCAAATGTCATTCGAATGACATATTGGAAGCCTCCAAAACCACCTGCAACGTTCTCTTCCAACAGTTAGTGGATTTCAAACCTTCATAACCCATGAAAGGTTTTTAAAGATTGTTTTACACACACACCCTTTTATAAATGACTCAAGGGAGCGAACATACCTAATACTCCTTTCTCCTCCAATTTTCCTCACAATAAGAAACCTGTGAGATGGGTTGGACTGAGAGAGAGAGAGAGAGAGTTTGATGTGAAGTTAGCCAGCCGGCTTTCATCCTCAGGCTGGACTAGACAGACCGTCTCCTAATTTCTGGCTGGGTGCCTTAGCCACTAGACCAGACGAGCTATAGTTTTCTGAATAAATATTAGCACTTATTATCTAAATGTATCTGAAGGTTTTACCCAAGATAGATGCAATACAACATTTTCAATGTTCTCCCATACTACTTCGTAGGCAAAGACTGTCCTCTCCATGGCATGGCCGTGGAGGCAAATTCTTCTGAAATCAGAAGGACCATAGGTGAAGTGTTAAGCCTGTGTTAAACTTCTGCATCACTGCAAGTTAGGGAACGGATGTGTCTAAGAGCCATGCTGGCACAGTGGTTAGAATGCAATACTGCAGGCTACTACTGCTGATTGACAGCTACCACCAGTCCGGCAGTTCAATTCTCACTGGCTCAAGGTTGACTCAGCCTTCCATCCTTCCGAGGTTGGTAAAAATGAGGACCCAGATTGTTGGGGGCAACTTAAAGAGGGCTATAAAGGACTGTGAAGTGGTATATAAGTCTAAGTGCTATTGCTATCATTTGAAAATGGTTGCACAGCTGTTGCATTTCTACTTCTGCAAATGTTTAATATTTTGGCTAGGGAGTGCTCAAATAACAAAGCACTCCCAGCAGGAAATCAGGCCAACCAATCAGCATGCAGGACATACATCTCCACACAACAGGTAGTTGAGATTTGAAAGGTGTGCAGGCTGGCTCATCTGCAACCATCTGCAACCTACATTGACCCTCAACCCCGTTTGTAACATAGGTATGCACTGGTGCCTATGTATACTTGCGGACAAGTCTAAACCAAGCTTTAGTGTGAGACAATGGTGGAGTTCAAAATTTTTTACAATCGGTTCTGTGGGCATGGCTAGTTGGCTGTGGCTAGGTGAGCATGGCCATGCGATTGGGTGGGACAGCACCACCCTCACCCTCCAAGCCCATTTTTGGGGCCTTCGTGGCCTCAGGGGAGCCTCAGTTTTTGCTCCCAGAAGGCTCCCCTGGACCTCAGGAAGAAAAAAAATGAAGCATAGGAGGGACGCGCATCACCCCTCTGCACTCCGTTTTGGGGCCTTCCTGGCCTCAGAGGAGCCTTGGGGGGGGGGGCATTTTTGCTCCCAGGAAGCTTCCCTGGCACCCAGGAAGGCAAAAAATGGAGGGGGCTGTTCCCTTTTCCTCCATTTTTTGCCTTCCAGGGTTTCACGGAAGCCTCCTGGGTGAAGCAGTAAGAAGTGAGGGTAATCTTATGAACAGCTGACTGTCAGGAGGTTAAAAAAAAGAAATACCTTAAGGAAGGTATGACTGGGTGGGTGAGCATTGGGCATCGGGCGGGCAAAGCAAGTGAGCAAACGGCGACCGGGTGACTAGGTTGGGGGTATGGCCAGCCAGAAGTTACTACCTGTTCAGCAACCCATGCCAAATCCTTGCAACCGGTTCACCCAAATCGGTGCGATCTAGCTGAATACCACCACTGGTGTGAGGTTCACTCATAATGACCATTGCTAGAAACCCCTCATCACATTTTGCATTGATTTTTGCTATAAGAACTAGGCAAGCACAGTGCAAATCCAACAGATCCCACAACTAAGTAGTAGAATCCTTGAAAGAACCACAAAATCCAAATTCTCCATTGCTCAGGATTCACAAAATATTGATTTGGTATTATCTTTTAATCAAACAACCAAGCAAGATGCTGTATGAATTTCTTCATGAAAATAGTGTTTCCCTTCTCCATCAAAACCTGATAGGATAACTCATGTTTCATATAATTTTTACTCTGCACTGAAGACACTCTTGAAACTATCTTAAAGTTAAGTATTTTATTATAAATCTCATCCATGCAAAAGTCACTTCCAGGATCAACACAGACAATAGCACTGCTCCCACTGAAGTCAATTATGGCTTCAAGCCACTGATCTCAAATCTGGAACCAAATCCCACATACATACATACATAAGTTTATGGAGTTGTCTTGAGAAATACGTGAGATCTCATTGTCTCCAGCTTGTTTATCTTGTTGTACTAAAATATGATTAGCAAATGTTTTGCATCAAGTGATCTCTGCCATATAGAGGCACCAAAATTACTAGACTTTCTCGGAAGAGAGAGCAATTGCATCTTAACACTTTTTTTTTTCCACGTAACAAAGGATCAAAATACAGAATTAAGACAAACAACTTAATTTTTCTCAGCCAACAGGGTTTTTTTTTTTTTTTCATAATTCGTGTAAGCTTCAAAATTCTCAGGCAAGACGTGAACATTTTCTTTAATGAATAGTTACAACTCTTTATATTAGTCTGAAAGTTAAGAAGTCTTAGCTGGAATGCAGTCTCCTTGTAGAGGAAACAAACCGCTGGCACTACAGTAGAAAATGGAAAGAGAGACCTAAATCACAGCACAATGATCTCCTTTACAGCATCTGCCAAAGAGACGGTGTTCTTAGGCAGCTTCTCCAAAGCAGCGTCTTGATGTCTATGCCACATACAGATTTATTATTGTCCCTGAGAATCTGAAGGGGAAAAATGTTGATGATATGCCTAAGCAGCACTAAGCTCTGGTCATAGGAAAAACTCCAGAATTGTGGGTACCACACCCACACCTACTGATGTGGTCCCATATTTTTTTTTCCTTTGGAGGCACCTAATTAAGAAAACCTTGACTCATTTAAGGTTTTAAATTAAGAAAACCTTGACTCATTGACTTATTTGCTATGTTTGATCTAAATTATACCCCAAACCACACCAAATTAGGAGCATCTGTGAATGTGAAATGTTTGTTCCCTTAGAATGGGAGAATGAAGTTGGCTCTGGACTCCACATGTTCAAGTGACAAAAAAATATTTCAGATGTACCATACTTCTGAGACTAATAATTTGCAGTTAGTTAAAGTTGTATCTCTCTCTTCTCTCTCTCTCTCTCCCCCCACCCCATCCAAATCCACTGTTCCCCACCCAAAATTATTACAGGCTGTCTACAGAGTTTCACTTTTCTTCTCTCTTTAGCAAAGACAAAAAGGGAGGGGGTGAAAAAAGAACTAAGGGGGGGCCCACCTACTTGGTTGATTTTAAAGTGGCCACTGCCGGAGAAGCAAATCCAGCAATTGTCAAAAGTTGTCATTGACACAGAGAGCTAATTCCAATGAAATATTTTCCCAGGACTGAGCAAACATCTGCTGGAATCTACCGCTCCTCACAAAGTCTTTGTGGATGTTTGCATTTTCTTGTGTAGCATTTTCATTTCTATTAACGCTGCAGAAGAAAGAGAAAGAAATGTTATACTGGAATTGGCTGAACGTCTCTTTGGAGATCATTAAGAAAACCTAACCACTAGGTGTTGAATTCCATATGAAGGAATACGTTCTTTGATTAGGTATTTTAGATACAGCTTTAAAACCCAGCCCAAGCAGTTCATCCAGACAGCAAATAAGGTTCTATCAGCTTCTTCTAATAGATTGTACCTCACTGTATAGCATGGGTGTCAAACTCACATCGTCATGGTAGTATCGGACTTTTTTCCTCTCCACTAAATTGGGCAATGAAGTGGCCAGCGCATCTGGCCCGCAGTCCACAAGTTTTACAGCCCTGCTGTGTAGAATCTGTAGCACAATCTTTTGTCCACCTCATAAGCTGTTATAATTTTACTTGATGTATGCTCAAGTTTGCTTTTGAAAGCTGATCATGGGTGAACAATCAATATCTTGGCATCACAAATCAAACATATTTTGCCCAGCATGATTGGAACTACAATATTTACCAATTCAAATGTAGCTATAGATGGGAATGTAGAATCTGAAAATACTTTCTAGTTTTGCAGTCTGTCCGAAACAACATTGGGAGAGGGAGGATTGGAAACCTGACAGTCCATAGCTGGTGGGTTCCCGTTCATTCTGTAGGTAAGAAGTTATGCTGGCCTGACTTGGCTAAATGACATACATAGAACATAGAACAACAGAATTGGAAGAGACCTCAGAGGTCATGTAGTGCAGCCCTCTGCTTGAACAGGAGACCTATACCATTTCAGACAAAGGTTTGTCCAGTCTCTTCTTAAAAACCTCCAGTGATGGAGCACCTAGTGGCAAGCCATTCCACTGGTTAATTGTTCTCACTGTTAGGAAATTTCTCCTTAGTTCTAGGTTGCCTCTCTCCTTGATTAGTTTCCATCCATTGTTTCTAGCCTTGCCTTCTCATGCTTTGGAGAAAAGTTTGACACACACACCCCTTCTTTGTGGCAGCCCCTCAAATATTGGAAGACTGCTACTATGTCATTTCTAGTCCTTCTTTTCACTAGACTAGACATACCCAATTCCTGCAACCCTTCCTCATATTAGTGCCTCCAGCACTAATCATTTTTGTTGCTCTTCTCTGCACTCTTTCCAGAGTCTCAACATTTTTTTTTTATATTGTGGTGATCAAAACTGGATGCAGTAGTTTGGTTACAAACTACATTTATGAATACAGGTCTGTAAAACATTAACATTCTATTAAAGTATGTGCAGATTGATAGTCAGGAACTATTTTACATTACCACAGAAATGGATTACAAATATTTGCAGGTATCTAGGGTTCTTTTTCAAGCTTGTTTTTAAGGGAAAATGTGGCTTGTATATGAGTGGAGCAGCATACAAACTACAATGTTGGTTATCATTCCTTCATCTCTAAAGGTTTTTGAAGAGAATGGAGAATTATCTCAAAGTTAGTCTAAGATGATATTTGTGGTCCATTACAATTCCAGAATTCTGTGATGTATAGACCTCTGGCAAATGGAAAAAAACAGAGGTTTCATATAAATAGTTGAAGTTATTTATGGTAATTTAGTGCTGCTAAAGACACAATCCTTTCTGTTTGCTTTATAGAAACTTTAGATATGCACCACAATTTTGCTGATTGGTATTTCCTGGCTATGTGTTCTAATGCAATTTCAATCTGGGGATAGACATAAACATTTTGGAAAGGTGCTTTCCCCTTCATTAAAGAAAGTGGTTATTTTTTTTTCTCATGAAGGCAACAGATTTCCCTAAAGGAAAAGAATGCCAATATAATATTAGTCCACTTTCTAAGCCTTTTTGATTTTTTCCATTGCTAAGGTCAACTTCTATTGGTAAAATCCAATATCTGACCCATTTTGACACTTTAAGTCCCTTGGATTTGTCCCAGTGCCTTCTGATCTGTGACAAAATTCAAAGACAGCAGGTATCAAGTTAGCAATCTTCATAGTTTGTCCTCTTTCCTTTCTTTGTCTAAAAAGTTTGAATTGTATAACTTCTGTACCAGCATATTTCCAACTGTTATTCTTTTCCCTTCTGTAATGCAAGCTGGGACTGACACCTCTTCGTCATCTTCCATATTAACATGTGATTCATGAGCTTGATGAAAAAGGTGTGAATGCTTCTTTTGGGGAGGGGTGAACCCTTTTGTATCAAGATATCAAGATAGTTATTTGACCTAGTGTGGATTTTTTAAATATATATTTTTGGAATATCATTTGAATATATTAGTATTTCAGCAATGGTACTCAGGGATCTTAGTTAATACCTTATGCATGAATGCATAGATATACTTCAGACAGAGGTAATGTTTTAGCCCTTGTGTTGGTAATATTTGGAGACATGGAATGAAAGAGCCTGTTCTTTTCCTTCCTTTGTTGTGGCCTTACATTGTGGTGGTGTGGAGCCAAGGTTCTTGCTGTTGCCTACACAGCCTGGATTCAATAAGCAGTTCTATATGTATATTATGACAATGTGGTCAAGAAAACCAGCCTCTTTTTTCTTTTCTTTTTGCTATACCTTTGTGTGCCTGTACAGCATAACAAAAAAAATCTGGTGCTTATTTTTCATATACTCATTCAATATGTTAACATATTCATAATTTGATACAGGTTACATTCTTCATGTAATTAAAGTTAGAGTGTTAGATGAAAAACCCGCAAAATGTTATTTGAATGGAAAATATTTGTGCTTTCATATAAGAGTCATTACGGCACTGTAATGTATAAAACCGTAAATCTGATGAATAATCACTAACCCATGCTTGGTTGTTGGTTAGATCATTTCAGATTCCCTCCCTAGAGTGAAAATCCATCCAACTCTCTATCCGCCCACCCTTAAAAGTTATATGTGTCCCAGATGCATTTTGGATCATTCTGTTTTGTCATCCCATCCATCAGGACCATGTGCCCCAGACTATTTCTCATTTTCTGGGTCACACATCTCATTCTCATGGAATAGAATAGAATAGAATAGAATAGAATAGAATAGAATAGAATAGAATAGAATAGAATAGAATAGGGAATAAGAATAAGAATAGGAATAAGAATAAGAATGGGAATTAGAATAGAATAGAATAGAATAGAATAGAATAGAATAGAATAGAATAGAATAGAATTAGGAATAGAATAGGAATAGAATTAGACTAGACTAGACTAGAATAGGAATAGGAATAGGAATAGGAATAGGAATAGGAATAGGAATAGGAATAGGACAGAACAGAACAGAATAGAATAGAATTAGGAATAGGAATAGGAATAGGAATTAGACTAGACTAGACTAGACTAGACTAGAATAGAATAGAATAGGAATAGGAATAGGAATAGGAATAGGACAGAACAGAACAGAACAGAACAGAACAGAACAGAACAGAATAGAATAGAATAGAATAGAATAGAATAGAGCAGAGCAGAGCAGAGCAGAGCAGAGTGGAAGGAACCTTGGAGGTCTTCTAGTCCAACCCCTGCTCAGGCAGGAAACCCTATACCATTCCAGACAAATAACTGTCCAATCTCTTCTTAAAAGCCTCCAGTGATGGAGTACACACAACTTCTGGAGGCCAGTTGTTCCACTGGTTAATTGTTCTAACTGTCAGGAAATTTCTTCTTAGTTCTAGGTTGCTTTTCTTAGTGATTAATTTCTTTCCTCCCATAGTCTTCTCAGAGTCTACCTCTCTGGCATAGCTGGAAAATAAGACTTTGCCAGGGATGTCTATTGTGTTATTGTATTGTTGGCTTAGTTTCCATTTATCGTTCCCTGTCCTCTTTCTGATACCAAAGGATGCTCATCACGTTTCTCCCAATAAGTAAAAGGATTTCTCATCAAGCTGCTTTCAAAGCATTTAACAATGAGAACGGATAGAGGATACTGGGTAGGACACCAATGAAAAATTGCAAATAGATTAAACTTTTGCAACTTTTCTTGGTGTCATATTCAGTATGGCCATGGTACCCATAGTCCTCGACTTACTATCACTATTGAGTCCAACATTTCCATGACTAAGCAAGCCAGTTGTTAAATGAGTTTTGTTCCGTTTTATGACCTTTCTTGCCATAGCTATCAAATGAATTGCTGCAGTGGTTAAGTTAGTAATATGGTTGTTAAGTGAACCCAGCTTCTCCATTGACTTTGCTTGTCAAAAGGTCGTAAAAGGGGGATCAAATGGTCCCAGCAACCATCATAAATACATACCAGTTGCCAGGCATCCAAATTTTAAGTGCATGACCATGGGGGTGCTGCCGCAGTCATAAGTGTGAAAAATGATCATAAGTTAGGGCCACTGTAATTTCGAATGTTCACTAAATGAACTGTTTTAAGTCCAGGACTATCCGAACAGTCCCCCTTTCCTAATTGATACTGCTAGGACACTTTGGAGAAACAGATAGAAGAGATTTCCTCCATCTCATTTTATGGCGATGAAAGTTCTCCAGCCTGGGGAAAATGCCTTCCCAAACTATGGAAAGGCTGCCTTCAGGAAAGAGAAGCTGTGTAGATGAAGTCTTGTCTTCCTCTGTCTGTGCATGCACAAGAGAAACAGGAGGGCCTCCCATTCCCCACCCAATGAAAAAAACAAAAATGGGGGAAAATAAATGCTTTTTTTTGCTCCTTTCTCCAAATTCTTGGAATAAGGACAGAGGTGGTATTCAGTAGGTTCTGACCAATTCTGGAGAACTGGTAGTGGAAATTTTGAGTAGTTCGGAGAACCGGCAAATCCCACCTCTGACTTGAGATTTTACAGTATTCTTCCCCTGCCACGCCCACCAAGCCATGCCCACAGAACCGGTAGTAAAAAAAATTTGAATCCCACCACTGGATTAGGGAGACATTGGGGAGACATTGACCCACATTCACAAGGCAGAGCATCCAGTTCTGCAGAACTGGAACTGCTCTGAGAGTTACCAAGCTGTAATTCACCTTCACATCTGTTATAAAATTGTATGTATGTGTGTATGTGTGCGCATGCACATCTACGTGCACATGCCACCTTTCAAAACAGCTGTTTTCCCAAGATGGCTTACATAAAAATTTAAATCTAGGTTAAAACTAAAACAGCCAACTAGAATAAACTCTAATACAGCCTAATAAAACGGTTAAAAAATTGAAGGCAAGAGTAATAAACGATCGCTAGGAAAAAAAATCAATTAAAATCTGGAAACAGCAGGAGTTAAATAGTAGTAATAAGATTAACTTTTAAAACACACACACACACACACACACACCAATTACAGAAACAATTAAATTAAAGTGGAAGTTAAAAGGCACAGAAAAATCCCTTTTCCAAGTACTGAAAAGACAATGGAGCCAGTATTACGGAAAATAATTCTGAAAATGAGAGTCCGTTGATAAAAAGGTTCAGGCCTGAGCTGTTCAATATTGGAAGGCATGAACAATAGGATTTCTCAGGATAACACCCCAGTTTTATCAATTGAAATAGTCCTGAAAGCAAACCTGGAACCACTATGATTATGTAATACTAGTGTAATATGATCATGGCACATTGTTTCAATATGACGTAGTTTATACTAACCACAGTCTTCAGGCTACCATCAAGGACAAATCAGGGACATGTAGCACCTCAGTGCAATCGAAACAGGAGATTTTCAGTAGAGTGTAGAAGGGAGGTTAACAGCTAAGAGAGCTGACAGGAGTTTTTGCCCACTTTAGCTTCCCAGGTGTCTGGGATCAACTAGGAAACAATGCCTTTTCTGGAATTTATTTAATCATTATTAAACAGTTATCCTGCCTTCTTCACTTGATAGGTAATTCAAGGTTGTGAACACACCATAAATACTGCTTCTGTCTCCTGTTTTCCTCACAACAACAACTCTGTGAAATAGCTTAGGCTAAGAATACACCAGTTACAACTGCTCCACCTCAATGCATTTTTTGTTTCTTTACCTTCCAATCTATATGCCAGGGTCTTCAAACTTTAAGAGTTGTAGACTTCCACAAATCTTAAACTTACCAAGTTTGAAGACCCTTGCTATATGCCTTAAAACTCTTTTTCTACACGTCTCATTCTTTAATAATTGTTTTTAGCAAAAGTGATTTTTCCATTTTTAACATTCTCTAGTTTTACAGCTGAAACTTGAAAAATTAGAATATTATGCAAAAGTTCATTTATTTCAGTAATGCAACTTAAAAGGTGAAACTAATATTTGAGATAGACTCATTACATGCAAAGCAAGATAGTTCAAGCCGTGATTTGTCATAATTGTGATGATTATGGCTTACAGCTCATGAAAACCCCAAATCCACAATATCAGAAAATTAGAATATTACATGCAATCAATAAATCAAGGATTATACATAGAACAATATCGGACCTCTGAAACATATAAGCATGCATATGTACTCAATACTTGGTTTGGGCCCCTTTTGCAGCAATTACTGCCTCAATGCGGCATGGCATGGAAACTATCAGCCTGTGGCATTGCTGAGGTGTTATGGAAGACCAGGTTGCTTCAATAGCGGCCTTCAGCTCTTCTGCATTGTTCGGTCTCATGTCTCTCATCTTTCTCTTGGTAATGCCCCATAGATTCTGGTTCAGGTCAGGCAAGTTTGCTGGCCAATCAAGCACACTAATCTCACGGTCATTGAACCAGGTTTTGGTGCTTTTCGCAGTGTGGGCAGGTGCCAAGTCCTGCTGGAAAATGAAGTTAGCATCCCCATAAAGCTCATCTGCAGAAGGAAGCATGAAGTGCTCCAAAATCTCCTGGTAGATGCCTGCGTTGACCGTGGACTTAATGAAGCACAGTGGAGCAACACCAGCAGATGATATGGCTCCCCAAATCAACACAGACTGTGGAAACTTCACACTGGACTTCAAGCATCTTGCAGTGTGTGCCTCTCCATTCTTCCTCCAGACTCTGAGTCCACTGAGCAACAGACCAATTCTGTTTTTCTTTAGCCCAGATAAGGTGCTTCTGACATTGTTGTTCAGGAGCAGCTTGACAAGAGGAATACGACATTTGAAGCCCATGTCCAGGATCCGTCTCTGTGTGTTGGCTCTTGATGCACTGACTACAGCCTAGTCCGCTCCTTGTGAAAGTTCCCAAGACTTTTGCATGGCCTTTTCCTGACAATCTTCTCCAGGCTGCGGTCATTTCTGCTGCTTGTGCACCTTTTCCTTCCACACCTTTCCCTTCCATATAACTTTCTATTAATGTGCTTTGATACAGCACTTTCAACTTCATCCGCAATTACCTTTTGAGGCTTTCCCTCCTTGTGGAGGGTGTCAATGATGGTTTTCTGCACAAACTGTCAGGTCAGCAGTCTTTCCCATGATTGTGATTCCTACTGAACCTGACTGAGAGACCATTTAAAGGCTCAGGAACCCTTTGCAGGTGTTATGGCTTCATTAGCTGATTAGAATGGGACACTTTGAGCCTAGAATATTGAATCTTTTCACAATATTCTAATTTTCTGAGATTGTGGATTTGGGGTTTTCATGAGCTGTAAGTCATAATCATCTCAATTATGACACATCACGGCTTGAATTATCTTGCTTTGCATGTAATGAGTCTATATCATATATTAGGTTCACCTTTTAAGTTGCATTACTGAAATAAATGAACTTTTGCACAATATTCTAATTTTTTGAGTTTCACCTGTGTATGATACAAAAAAGTAAAAATGAAAAGAACACATGAAAATCACAAAAAGCACCATTTGCAGAATGAGGACACAGACTCTATCTTATACTCAGCCCCGCTATGCTAATTAAAAAATTTTCTCTATTTCAAGTGACTATTCCCCCCATTTGTACTGAAATTAAGTGGATATATCTGTTTTCTCTATTCTGCGATTCTATGAAACATCTCTTCATTCCAGTATATATTTTGATTTATATATGCACTTTTGCCTATCTGGGAAAACAGCAAAGACCTTGAAGTTTTTGTTTATAGTTGTCTCAGTTCTAATCTGTTTTTTCCCTCACTCTCCACTTAAAAGAAAGAAAAGGATCCTTTAAAAATTTAATTATTCAGCATCCTTCCATCCATTCTTTCTGACAGCAAATGTTATCCAGTCCATTCAGCTAACATTTCAAAACAAAAATTTGGAAAATAATACTAATACCACAGCAAAATTATCTTCTCCTCACCATAAAAAAGAAAGGAAACAGATGGTAGATTTTTTTAAAAAATGCAACCCAAAAATTATAATAGAAGAAGTCAGCAAAACGCAATCAATGACCTATTGAAATAAAGCCATGACAAACTAGGGGGAAATGCATAAACAGGCCAAATAAATTGAAGGAGAACCTGAGGAAGGAGAGAAGGAAAAAAGGCAAGGGGATATGAGAGAGTTAAAACATTGAGAAATAGAAAAAACTAAAGAAAGGATGGAGTAATTTTGGCAGGGATGAATAGATCAAGCAAGAAGAGAGCAAACCACTGTGCATGGATAAAGGAAGACTAGATTTACATCTGTCTGTCTATCTATCTATCTATCTATCTATCTATCTATCTATCTATCTATCTATCTATCTTATCTATCCCTATCTATATCTATCAACTATCTATGCAGAGGTACACATACACAAATACAAATGCTAACCAGTAAATTGCATTATTTTTATGTGTTCATTCCTAACTCCATTTATCCACTTTGTCCAGTTTCCATATTAATTTGCATATATGTTTGATTCTATGCAAATTTCAAAACAAAACACATTTTTCTACATAGAGTTGCCATGCAATACGAAATTCAGAACATATTTTCTCTTTCTTTATTCTATCTTGGATTATGCATTTTTAAATGCATGTTCAAGCCCAGAATATGACATTTGCGCAAAGTACAAAATCTGATAAATAACTGATCCAATTCAAAAAATTTTGTCAAGGGAAAATAGATTAAGTTAATTTTTATAGAAATTCACACAGATTAAATTCTTCCTCCATTCCAGACGCAGACAAGGGTTCATGAAGTGAGAAGGAAAATCAAAGAGGGATGGGATAAGACAGCATAACACTGAATTTGTGGCAGTTTTACAAAAATTACTCAGCCTCTCCAAGTATCTCTAAGACAGTCCATGAAATATTAGGGGCCTTTCCCCCAGATAAGAGCAATTGGCAAATTGGATGATGAAACGCCTGAGATTAAACAGTTCAAAAATTGTTTTACTCTGCAGACATGTAAAAAGCAGAAGAGTGGCTCACACATCTCATGTTCTATCTTCAAAGAACAATATGAAGAGCACCCACCAGTGTCCAAAGGAAGTGAAGATGCCATATATGTGCATATGATATTTTTCATTAGCTCATGGATAATTGAGAAGTTCCTAAGTATTTATTATCTGTTCACTATTAATTACACTCCACCTATCTTTAGATAGAAAGTCTATCACTTTTACAGCATTCTTTAAAAGCTATATTTGTTCTTTGGTCAGTTTTCTAGAGTTTTCTCAGGTTTTTTATTTTCTGGAATCACTCTTTCAATGGGCAGTGGTAGTATAATTCACAATGGGACGTATGTCTGCACCCAATCCAGGTGAGAACCCTTTAATAAATTGTGAAATTAAAAGAAAAAAAATCAATCTGATTATTGTTTGTTTATTTTAAATGACCTACCAGTTAAACTTCTGAAATGGCCTGATGAAGAGTAATTTCCTTGCAAAATACACTTATTGGAATCTGGGCGCAAGTACAATATTATTTCACTATCTCCAATAATATGCTTAAGTTAATAGATTCATTCCAGTTGATAATGAACAGGACAGATAACTAGCCACCTACCACTGACCTTAAATCTAGAACTTCCTCAAATCTGCATGCCCATTGATCCAGAAGATATATATATTCTAGTAGGAGGACCAAGTGTCTAAATTGGTTGAATAATGCTATTTCCGTGTTAATTCCACTCATTCAGTACAACAAACTTACCTTAACCCATCAGGTAAATGGAAACCCATGAGTTTGTAGAATTTAACATTCTAATTAAAGCCACACAGCCTCACCCACCCACTGGGAGAAGGAATGAAAATCTCACATCCAAGGAGACCACATTCAGATCTTGGTTCAATCTAGAATGGTCCAGGCCAAGATATAAATGTTTAGCTTCTTTTACCCTGAGTTAGAAGAATCTGACCTTTTTAAGTTCCCAAAATCTATTACAAAAAGACAATATACAAATTAATTTATGAGAAAAAAATCAGAAGGGTTATATAAAAAATTGACACCAGCTGATTACTATCATACAATTCTAATGATTCCCAAGCATTTTGGCATATGATGGGTTAAAATATAATTTACAAAGATGAATTGCCCATTTCTACAGTTGCTTACTTTACAACAGTTGTAGATCGCAATAGATGCAGGGAACTGATTTATACCAGACCTGCTATCAAGGTGGCCAACAGAATCCATTTGAGACAATTAATCAATGTATTGAAAATAAAATCCCTAAAAGTGATTGTATCCCAGCCAAGGTCTTTACAGGGATTGGTTGTTTCATTGAAAAGTGGAACAGCTAGCCTTCAGAAGCTGTGGGTTCTGGAGGTTTTTAAGAAGATATTTGTCTTAATTTTCAAAGACAATACACAAGCAAACAAAACATAAAACATAAAAAAACATGTTTATAAAAAGAAGAAGAAGAGATTTGTCTTCTTTTGTCTGGAATGGTATAGGGTCTCCTGTTTGGGCAGGGGGTTGAAACTCTAAGATCCCATCTAACTCTATTCTTACTGCCTGTCCTCTTTACATTCATAGATAACCCTATTCATATCCTACTTTATAAGAAAGGGCAAAAAGAAGATCCTATTAATTTATCATCCAATTGGCCTTCTAAACTTAATAAAATATTTGCCTAATTTCTATATGAAAAACTTTATGATTGACTAGAGGAGAATAGCATCCTAAGCATAAGAGTAAGCCAGGTTTAGACAGGGTAGATTAACAACTGATCAAGCTATGGTCTTATATCATCAGATAGAGAAATATACCCTTGATCTATAAATTCCATTGCATGTTGCCTTTCCAGATTTAAAATCACTCTTTGATTCTATTTTAAAAAACTCTCTAGAAGAATTGACCTTCCTCTCACCTCCTACAGATGGAAGACTCCGTTAGCCTTTGAACTAGTATAAGTCTGAAAGTTAGATACAATGCTCAAGGTCAACTAACTAATTCACTTTCCTCAATCTGGGTTGGTAAACAATGTGGTATCCTGCCCCACCACTTTTTAAATGTTGATGTAACTTCAATAGTTCCATACCATAATAAGCTAGATTTTCATTGTTCTAAATGCCATTGGCCAAGAGGCAATATCCTCTTTTATCCTAAGGATGTGGCTATCCTCTCATACTTGGTCATAGAGTTGAGGAGAGCTTTCAAAGCACCTTCATTCATACTAATGTGTATACCATATTGATAATCAGCTGCCAGAGAATAAAATATTTGACTTACGTCGCAAAAGGAGGAGAGTACCATCGGACTATGAACATAACAACACTGATCAAGTAAAACTCTTTATCTACTCTAGGTATAACCTTTCATGAACTTGGGAGACCAGATACCCATCTAGATTGCCTATTCCAACTGGCTCAGAGAAGCAATCTTTTTCAGTATTGGGAAAGGAAGTATACTTCAGTTACCCTGAAACTTTATGAGACCAACATAATGGCCTTATATATTTTATTTATTTGTATTGTTTGCCTCATGTCTTTGTATTTTTGTTCTACGTTGACTGGCCAAAGACATAATAAAGAATAAATAGACAATGTGAGATATGAGGGACCCTTGATGCCCTCTGAGCTTGGTTGTTTTTTTGCAGAAATTTCATTCCTCAAACTAGGTCATATCCTCAGCACACTGATATTACCTAGTTGAGGAATGAAACAGAGGCAAGAAAACAGCCAAGCTCAGAGAGCACCAAGGACTCCTCATTTCAACCCTGAGCTACCAATATTCTCCTTTATCAGTAATGTGAGTTATGAACTGATAGTTCAACTTGCTGTTCTGACCCAAACCTTGTTCCAAGTAAATAAACACCAAACAGAGATAAAAGCAAAACCTGGACACAGGCTCCTCTGGGACCTCTTCATCCCTGCTGCCAGCCTCCACAATCTCCAAAGGCAGCACTCCACTCCCTGATGGTCCTGGCCCCATCCTTACATCACATGCAGGCCCCTCATCTAAGTCCTCCCTCTCTGAGACCTCAGCCGTCCTCACCTGCTGCCGGCAAACCACAACACTTGCTCAGGTAAAGCATACAAACAGCATTCTTCTCTAGTCCCAGTCTTTTCTAATTCAGCAGCTGGTAAGGCAATAAAAAGGGAAAAGATCCCTTCATGTGCATCAGTCTGAGTGTGCATCCCCAAACTATTTCCCCAATAGGTATTTACTGACATTGACATGACCACCATCCACCTGTCCCTTGCGAAATGAAGTCTGGGAGAAAATGACACAGAACAGCATCCGTTCCGTCTTTTATTGTTCCATGGCCTAAAATGAAATGTTAATTAATTACCCCTGGCATCTTTGCTATATAGCCAGTCAGACTGGATTTAGAATAGTCTTTCAGCATTTAAATAAACAGCATTCCATTTTCATCTGAAACCCCAAGAGTGAATATTTCTTTTTTTCTTTTTCTTAGAAATCGGTAGTTAAAAAGGAAGCAAATATCACCATGTCCACTGCAGGTAGCATTGAAATTAAAGAAACAAGGATTCGGTATTGTCAATTTTGATTAATAGCCTTTCATTAATAAACATCCTGTTATTCATTTTCCACCTGCAGTTGCTGATGTTCCCTGGAATCAATTAACTCATATAATTTGATTTATTTTTACAAAGACATTTTTGGATGTGCTGCGCTGATGATAAAGCCTTCTGGGTTTGCCGTTTTTGATTCAAAGCGAGATTGTTACCTAAGTGCTTTTTATTTCTAATATTGTGAGAAAATGTGCCTTCAGGCAGTCTGGAATTAAAAGAATGAAAGAAAACTTGAAAACTTAAGACTGAATTCGGGGAGAAGTATCAGTTGCCTCCTGGGAGGCAGGGATTTCAGTGCCGCATAAACTCTGCCATTCACTGAGTTGAAAATGACAAAAGTCAAGAATAAATAAGCTTTGTGACTCTGTGGTCAAAAGAGGTAAAACCTGATGATCTGGGCTTCTGGCGACAGATAAGACCACTCTGAATAACAAATCAAACAGTGTAAGGAACAAATAGGTGGTTTTTGCGCTCTGGGAGGAAGAAGCGTTTTAAACACTTCGCTTGACTTACTTGTTTTACTTTCCTCCCTTCCAATCAGTTCTTGAGTCTTGGTGAACCTCATGAGACTTGTTACATGGAAAGGAGATGATCATAAAAAGAAGGGAAAAATATTGCTTTCCCTACTTATACAAACATGTAGCCATGTATGCTGTGGTTCCACAGCTGGATGGTTGAAATCCAGCCCCTTCTGCTGAACACTTGGATTCACCCAGGGATGGGCTCCTGGAGGTACGGAGGGGTTCGGGAGACCTCTAGCTAAGATACTGCACAGTTCAGAGAACCCCCAAATCCCACTCCTGGCTGGCCCCATCCACCCTGCCCTGCCCCTCCCAGGAGTCCCCATGTGGCCTATTTTGGATGCAGGTAAGTTCAGGGCACATGCGAAGGCTCAGGGTGGGTGAGAAACAGGCCTCCCTGAAGTTCGGGAAGGCCAGAAAAGGCCTGTTTCTGGCTTCCAGAGAGCCTCTGGAGCCCTGGGAGGCTGTTTTCACTCTCCCAGAGGCTCACAGAAAGCCCAGGGAGGGCAAAAACGCCCCCCATGGTTCAGGAGGCTGGCTAGGCCATGCCCACCATGGCCATGCCCACCCAGCAACTGGGCAGAGAACCCATTGCTAAAATTTTTGAAGCCTCCTCCTGGATTCACCCCAAAGATCCCTTTATTCCCTGTGCAGAACCAAAGGTGAACCCAGAAGAGACATTCTTAGTTAGTTGATAGACAACATTGCTAATTTTCAGCTGTTTAATAGTTCAATTAATAAACAGATAACAGATAGTCAGAGTTGGAAGGGGTCATCTAGTCCAACCCACTGCCCAAGTGGGAGACCCTATACCATTTCTGACAAATGGCAGTCCAATCTCTTCTTGAAAGTCTCAAGCGATGGCGCTCCCACAACTTCCAAGGGCAAGCTGTTCCATTGGTTGATTGTTCTCACTGTCAGAAAGTTTCTCCTTATTTCCAGGTTAAATCTCTCCTTGTTCAGTTTCCATCCATTATTCCTTGTCTGGCTTACAGGAGCTTTAGAAAATAGCTTGACCCCTTCCTCCCTGTGGCAGCCCCTCAGATATTGGAAGACTGCTATCATGTCTCCCCGGTCCTTCTCTTCACTAGACTAGCCAAGCCCAGTTCCTGTAACCGTTCTTCATATGTTTTAGTCTCCAGTCCTCTAATCATCCTGGTTGCTTAATTGAATAGATGCATACTATCAGAGTAATAAATAAAATCTTATAACCTCACCTTTATCATCCCAAGGTAAATAATTTCAAGAGTATATGTCTCCATCAGTAACCAATCCCTAGATAAATCTTTACATTGCAAACTAGGTGATCTGGAGTGACCTCTCTCATGCATCCAAACACAGGTAAAAACTAATGCTCCATGCAGTCCAGCTGTATGGTCAACCTCCATATGGATTGAACAGTGGGCAGGAGTCTACCTTACTCCTAGATTAACAGCATTGATCTGTTCATCAAGCAGCATCCTCTATCTCAAGACCAAAATAGGCAGGATACTATCACTATATTTGATATAGCAGAGTTTGGTGACACATTACCTACATTAATCAGGGCATTCACTGTTCACTATACTGGCCTGGGCAGGTTTCCCCATTCAACCAAATATGCGTATCAAATACTTTTATAAGCCACCATTTCATAAGAAGAGCCGCTTTGGTTAGTGAGATGGGCAGCATTAAAAATTAAGAAATAAATAAAATCACCACATCTATCAAGATTTTGGAATCCTTGCATAAAATTTCCCAATATTTTGGTTTAACATCCATTTTACCCTTTAGGCTACCAGCAAATGAGAGCAAAAAAAACAAATATTTTGAAAATAGTGATTAATGCAAAATTGGTTATATTAAGTAATCTTAGGGTGGATAATAGAATGATTAACCAGACTGATCATTAGATACATGTATATTCTTTTTCAGGCAAGTTCTGAATGTCCCTGACTATTATTAAAGTTTTTTTGGGTCTTCAATGGCCTTTGCCTCCGTTAACTTGCTTATTTAATATCGTTTTGTAGAGTAGTGCATATTATCAGGTTATTTTCCAGTACATTTGGCACAGTTAAAGTATTAATATCAAGTTTATTCCCAATGAAGAAAACAAAGTCTGACTCCTACCAGCAGCTTGAACTATCAACAGTAAATTTAGAATTGATAGGAGATCCAATTCATTAGGATTGTCTAATGTCCATAATTTTTTCCATTCGACATGGTATTGGGTTGACAAGATTCCAAATGTTGATTCATTTGCTGGGGCATATTTGCCTCAAGATTGAATGCTTGTATATCTGGCCATAGAGACAAACTTAAATATGGCTCTGTTTATAGTTGTTTGGATGAGGTGGGAATGAGGGCAACTTTTGCAAGTAATTGTTATTCCCATAAACAAAGAATACTGATTTTAAAACTGAATCAGAATATACAATGATTGATTTAGTAGGAGTGTTGTAAGGTGAGATAAATTCTACTGAACATTGTACTTCTAGGATACATGAACAATTTTGTTTAAACTATACAATATAATAGACAGTTAACGATCATTACATACACACACACACACACCAAAAAGTCACTATCAGGTAACTTCTTAGGTGCTGGACAAAGCCAGCCAGTAGGCAAGACTGTGCAATATGCTGCCATTGCTGCTAAGCTACTACCCATGTTTCCACATAGCTATCTGTTCCTATAAATGCATTCATATTGTACATTTTCTAATGGAGAAGAGGGGAAAGAGAGGAAGAGAAGAGGAGAGGAGAGGAGAGGAGGAGAGGAGAGGAGGGGAAAGGAAAGGAGAGGAGAGGAGAGGAGGGGAGAGGAGAGGGAGGGAGGGAGAGAGAGGGGTGAAGGAAGGAAGGAAGGAAGGAAGGAAGGAAGGAAGGAAAGAAAGAAAGAAAGAAAGAAAGAAAGAAAGAAAGAAAGAAAGAAAGAAAAGAGCAAGGGGGTGGGAGGGAGAGAAGGGAGGAAGGAAGGAAGGAAGGAAGGAAGGAAGGAAGGAAGGAAGGAAGGAAGGAAGGCACTTGAGTCAAGAATAGGCTTTTCTACTGCTTGCTTTCCTGAGGCTTCTAAGAGAATTAATTCAATGAATCTCCGGGAAGTATAATATATGCAAGCAGCCCAAAGTAATCAAGCTCAGTGCAAGTTCACAGGCATTCTTAATCCAGCAATAATGGTAATAACTGGTATACTTCAATCAATTGTCCCTTCCCTTCAATTGTCCTTCAGCAGCAACAGTTTGTTATGCTCTAGTACATCCTCCTCCCACATCACTTCTTGACAAGATTGCAGAGAGAGGCATAAAGGGCCACCATTAAAATTAACTTGACTAATATACTGTGACTGTTAGGTGGGGAGGATAGAGGGCGAGTGGAACAAGCAGGAAAGGTGCAGGAGATGTGAGCCTATATCTGAATGAGTATATGGAGAAAATTGTGTGGTGGGAAAACAACATCACATATCACATCACACTGTTTCCATTCTGTTTCACAACTGGAGATTCATACCATTTGTGGGGGCATTAGATGTGATTTTATTAGAATTGTTATAAGACTTTTTTTTAATATGAAAAGTGCAAATTATTGTTTGCTAACTGCAGCTCCTTGCTCAGAAGAGATCATGTCTGAATTTATTTATTTAATTTGTATTCTGCCTGTGCTAGTTTTACCAATAATTCAAGGTTTGCGAACATAGCCACACACCTTACTCCTCCTATTTACTCCATAAGCATAACCCTGTGAGAGAATGACTGGCCAAGGTTACCCAGCTGACTTTCATGGCTAAAACAGAACTTGAACTCTCCCATTTTCTAGCCTGGTGCTTTAACCACTAGACCAGGGGTGTCAAACTCGCATCATCACAGCAGCATCATGTGACATAGTGGGACTTTTTCCCCCTTTGCTAAACAGGGCAGGGGCAGAGCCAGCACGTGGCACATCCAGCCCACGGATCCCGAGTTTGGCACTAGACTAAATTGGCTTCCCTGTGGATGATCTTCTCAAAACAATAGTCTTGATTTATAGATTCTGTAATGTTTTCAAGGAATCATTACTTTCCAACTTGAAGCATCTAGAGAAGCTTTTTCTGAGCCTGGAGTAGCTTTCTTTTTTTCTTTTTACAAAAAAAAAAATACTTAATCAAAGGATAAATTGATGCTCAAAAAGGAATTCCACATTTTAATTTAAAAAAATTACAATCAGGTCAGAGTTAAAATTTAAGTTGTAGTGAATTACTTTAGGTTGCTGAAAATATAGTAATACGGCTGGACAATTTTCTATTTAAAACATGCAGAATTCTAAGATATACAAACTTTCAGTGTGGGAAATGGATGTAGCTAATATAATTTCTGCACTCAAAAAAAAATATGGAAAAAGTCTAACATTGTGGAAATGTTAAATGCTTTGAAGGGGAGAAAACTAAGGGAAAAATCCTCAAATCGTCTTGGGAAATATATTCCCAAGTATATTCAGTGAAAACGGAATGCTGGCTTCTATTCTGTACCATGATGGGGGTGGAACATGGGAAAAGATGATGAATGAGGGAAAAAAGATGGCCGTGTATTTGGAGAGTATGATCTCGGGTTTCTCTTCTTAACTACTAATTTCTAAAAGCGGTCATACTTTTGTCACATAAAATAGATTAGACCAAGACAAAATTCTTCCTGTGATTGTTCATTTGTCTAATAAAGAACCTTCACTATTTAAAATTTAATGACATTGAGAAACAGGTCTGCCAATTTTTAGTGGACTGTTTCTAGGTAAAGTTAAAAGTAGATCAGTCCTACTGAAATCAGTGCTACTTAGGTTCATTCCTTAAGTCACATTGACCTCAACAGATGTGCTTTAAGTTTATCTAAGTTTGGGATATACTTCTGCTGAGGAGTTAAGAGATGGCAGGATAAATTGTGCGATGTGCCCCCCATAATCCATTATTTCTTTTTTTTTTAAATAAGGTTTCTAGTAAGATTGTTTCTTCTTCTTCTTCTTCTTGTGCCATATCCATCATCGGAAGTTGACAATCATGTTGGCAATCCTATTTTTATCAACCTCCACATGAAAAAGTGCTGCTGAGTTTTGCCAAAACCAGTCCCTTAGATTTTGAAGCCATGATGTTCTTCTTCTGCCTAGACCACATTTGCCTTCAATCTTTCCCTGGAGGATTAAGTGAAGTATGCTGTATCTTTCCAGGTGTCACATCGCATGTCTGAAATATTCTAACTTTAGCTTTTAAATGGTTTGGATTATTTCCCTTGGCTTTCCCAGGTGGTTTAAGATTATTTGAACAATGTAACTGCCTTTTTATACCAAGTGCTGTTGTTCCACCTGACACAGTTCAAAATACTGATGATTGGTATTAGAGAGCCTACTTACTTGGCCATGGAGGCTCTTGAAATGTTGATTGCATTGATGGTGATTTATTCAGGCTTTCTCTCATAGTTATGCTCAGTAGTTTCAATGAAATGGGAACTGATAGAGACAAATGTATTTATTACTAAGTTGGAAAAGAAACCTTGATAGAATTTCAATACAACCCCCAAAACCATTGCTGATGAAAAAGGACACTAGGATAGGAATTTGGCTACAATATCTGGAAAATTGCACCTTGGCATTTGCATATTGGAAACATGTAAGGCAAGTGGAATAAAATGCTCTCTCACAAACACACACATACACAAAATAGAAAGAGTTTGGTAGTTGTCTATCTCTACTCTGATTAGTAGATCAGTGTTATTATTACCCTTCTGCACAAAATAATCTATGGAGAATATGTTGTTTATTATAAAGATGCTATTTTTTAAAGTAAGTAATATTTAAAGTAATAATTAACCTGATTAGTGCCATATGGAGCGTATTTTTTGTAACAGACACCAAGGTTACAAGCAGTAATGCTCCCTATTTATATTAGCCCAAAAAACCACCCAACAACAGCACTAAATTAAGTGTCTGAGTTTAGAGAATGTGGCAAACTTGAAATATGAGAAACTTTTATCATAAGATCATGCTCTGTGCATGATTACTATGCCCAGTGGTATGATAGAGACCTTTTTGTAAGACATGAAACAGATGATGTAACTTCTGCCATTTACTGAAATTTCTGAAATATGTATTTTAAGATTTAGAGGGGAAGGAAGCCTCATTTGTATATATCTTCAAGGGAAGTCAGTAGGTCATTTACATGCAGGCAATTCTTTTATAGCATTTACAATTTTCTGCAACCCAACAATATAGTGAAGTGAACCTATGGTATGACCTAAGTCTTCACCCATCATGAGGCTGGGTTGCTGCTGAGAGATCAAGGAGCACAAGGATGGATGCACCACCCATTTTCCTGTTCTACTGAAAGGCATCAAATATGACCAGTGCTATCTTAATAATGTACACTGGGTCAAACCCAAACTGAAGCTAGACCCAATAATTCATATTTATAATTATTCACAGTTGCCAATTTGAAATGCATATATTGTAGTGATGTTAATGCAGGCAAGTATGTCAATAAAATTTATTTATTTTGCCTAATTCTACCCAAATGTACTGCATTTTGCCAGTAGCCAAGTCAACATATAGATAGTCTGGTTTCAATAGAAAGAGGTAAGAGCGATACACCTAAAATATCAGGTAGATTTGTTATTTATCAGTGATGAAAGAATATTCTTCAACCGAATCTAATTCTTCTCAATTTGTGCACTTTTGTGCACACACACACACACACCCAGAAGGTTAAAGGATCCTTGGGATAGGGTGGTTGGGTGAAAATGTCCACAAAGGGGGAAAATGTCACAATATGTCACATGACAGCAACTTGATGCCACGAGTGTGACACCTGTGTCCTAGATCCACAGCTTCTGCATCATTATTAGTTAAAGGCTATATGGTTAGGAAGGTCTTTGTTTAGCTTTGACTGATGCACCCATTAATGCACTTCAATTCTTTTTAAAAAGCATATTACGTTATACAAAAGCACATCACAACACACAAAACATCCTCCCAGAGTGCTAAGAGGAAAGAAAAAAAAAGCCTTGGGGAGAAAAATTCTGATTTTCAAGCCCATAATCAGCTTTACATAAAGATGGAATAGCAATAACAAAACATATATGGGTAGGTTCTGATGCTTGTGAAGCAAAAATTATTTTTGTCTTAGTTCTGTCATCTTGGATCCAAAAATATTAAAACCTCTTTTCTCCTTTCTCTCTAATATTTCTCTCTAATATTCTCTCTAATATTTAAACAAAAAGTCAGGCTGTAATTAAAGTATCAGTGGAAAAATAGCACTATGGTCATGATCCATGTTTGGATTATCTTTTCTTTCCTTTCTAACTTTTTTTTTCTTTTTACCAATAGGATAGCAGCCAAGGAAAAGATGAATCTTATGTCACCCCAAAGTTTAGGAATTGTTTTTGGACCAATTCTCCTTCGACCTGAAAAAGAGACAGGATCCATGGCAATCCACATGCTGTATCAAAACCAATTGATTGAGCTGATGCTAACTGAATACACCAAGATCTTCAGCTCTGACTGACAGACCGGGAATGTTGTTGAACATGTTCACATCTGTCTTGATACCTAATATTTTTACATTTCTGTAAACATCTTTTTGAAATATTTCTTTTTCTTTCTAGTGACAGATGCCTCATTTTGTGAAAACTTAGTGATGGTTTTGTCTTTACATTTCCAAACATTGAAATAAAAATACATTGTCAACATTTGCTTATATGTACTCAGAATTAACTCTTTGAACAACTCAGTCTTTGACAGTACATTTTGCCTTTGTGCATGTCTTTGTTTATAGCCAAAAAGTTGACTATATGCCTAGGCCTGGCAGATCAGATAGCTGGAAGCCTGGTCCTCAAGAAGCCATTAGATAGATATCAGTCCCATTTGTAACAAAATACTATTTGTTGGTGAGCAAGAAGACCTGGCATGTACTATCAAAACTTGGTTGAGCAAGAGTGGGAATACTGTCCTGTTTGGATATTATTTCCTAAATTTCACATCCTTTGGCAGTCCTGATTCCAAGGCAAAGGAGCGAAAGTGATAATGATTCTTTGGTATACTGTGGCAGTGGTTGGAGGTTGTGCTCTACACAGTGTGAATGCCCATTTTTGAGGCTGGGCTGTAGGGTCAAGCTAGGGAATCTGCCTAGGAGAATGTGAGCTCTTGGATTTTCTTCATAACTTGATATTGGCTATTAGTACTAGAGGACATAAACCACATAAACCAAAGTTCTTGGAAGAGTCAGAAATGTATTGTTTCCATGGCAAGTATGGATTGACCTAAATGATAACTACTCATAAAGTAATTATTTAGATCTGCTCTTCATGTCACAGTTATCATTTCAAGATCCAGAAATGGAGGACATTGTAATTAGTTCTTTAAATGATCAGACCACTTCTTTTCTGATTGAGGTCTGGATGACATTCAAATGCCACAACCACACTCTACAAAATTTGGAAAAACAATTAAAATGACCTACCTCAGATGGGTGCTTTGGATGTTCAGCCAGGTATCTTCCCTGCAATCTAGCTGGCAATTCTAACCATTTCTGGAATTCAAAGGTGGTCAGGACTCTAGATGTAACACATGATTGTCCCAAACTGGCCTTTTCCCCTATCTACTGATGCTGGAATAGTTTCTGGTTTACTGAGGAGGTCCAGAAATGAAAATGTGAGAAAAGATGCTAGAACTAGTGATGGAGTACTAAAAGTAAATTTAACAAAATATGGTAAGAGCTAACATTTTTGCTTTCATCGTAAGAAGTATCAATACTTCTATATGTAACCACATCAGTAGTTTTGAGACCTAGCAGCTTTTGTTAGTGTATCCCACTCCATTTGGTGGGAGGGATTACCAGGATGATCAATAGCAATAATAATAGTACTTAGACTTACATGCCGCTTCTTAGTGTTTTACAGCCCTCTCTAAGCAGTTTATAGAGTCAGCATATTGCCCCCAACAGTCTGGGTCCTCATTTTACCAACCTTGGAAGGCTGGAAGGCTGAGTTAACTTTGAGCCTGGTGAGATTCGAACTGCCAAATCAATCTACTGTATAGGCTGCATCTAGACTGAAATTAATTCCTGAACTTTAGTGCTTTAAAGACAACTTAAAATGCCCAAAGTAACACACTGCCCATTTTAAATTGCCATCACTTTATAAAGTTTTATGGTTTCCTTAGTTATGTTGTGCTCTATAGGGTTTTCCTCAGTTATTACTGTGCTCCCTGAGATGTTTTATTAGTGAACTATATTAAGTTATTTCAAACACAAAGTTTTTCTAAAAGCTTTTTGTATGTCTTTAGAATTATTTGACTAGACTTAAATCAATTTATGCATTGATAGTTTTAGTTGTCATGGATAAACAATAGGATAATAAATTATTTTACTTTTAAATGTATGGTTTCTGGTATAACGTCCCTTACTATATTTTGTAAAAGTATTCCACCAATAAAATGTAGGCTTCCCTTTGACAGCTTTTTAATCAAGTTCAAAGAAAATGAATAACATTAATCCAGTGTGCTAAAAGACTGCCTGCTTATCAATTCGTTCATAAAATGAAAAATAGCACATGAAAATGCAGGATTTGAGAAATTAAAAAAAAAAGATACAGGATTAATGCCAATATTTGCTGCATGTGAAAGATACATCTTATGTCATATTTAATATTCAGGAATTACAGCATCATTACCGAGGACCATTTTAAACCTGTTGTTAATGCTATTCTGTGGATCAAGGACAAACTTTGATCAGGAAGCTCCTGATTCATTAAGTAAGTTCCAGCCTTAGGATTAATAGTTAAGATATATAAAATCCACAAGTGCCAATAATAAGAATAAACTGAAAACCAAGAAAACGGATGACTATTCACTATGCATTACAATATCCCTGTAGTGATACTGATAGATTATATCTCTCCTGCAGTAATGGAGACAGAAATTTAAGTCAAACAAAGAAGAGCAACCAGGATGATTGGGGGACTGGAGGCTAAAACATACAATGAATGGTTGCAGGAACTGGGCTTGGCTAGTCTAGTAAAGAGAAGGACCAGGGGAGACATGATAGCAGTCTTCCAATATTTGAGGGGCTGCCACAGGGAAAAAGGGGTCAAGCTACTTTCTAAAGCACCTGTAGACCAGACAAGGAATAATAGATGGAAACTGAACAAGGAGAGATTTAACCTGGAAATAAGGAAACATTTTCTGACAGTGAGAACAATCAACCAATGGAACAGCTTGCCCTCGGAAGTTGTGGGAGCACCATCGCTTGAAACCTTCAAGAAGAGATTGGACTGCCATTTGTCAGAAATGGTGTAGGGTCTCCCGCTTGGGCGGGGGGTTGGACTAGATGACCTACAAAGTCTCTTCCAACTCTGATTATCTGTAAACTGTTGAAAAAAAGAAGCATGCATTGGCTGATTATGCAAAACACAATCAAGAACAAGCATTGGTGCCACTTAAAAAATGGAACTTATTGGAATGTACAGGAAACAAAACATGAATATCGAAATAACATAATAAAAGCACAAACAACATGCTGGCATGGAAAAGCATTACAGGGTTAATTTTTACAAAAAGATTGAGGGAAAGTGGGTAAGATAAAACTGGCAATGACAACTAAAATATCAAACAAGAAACAAGAAACTGAAGGCTTGATGCAATCAATGCCAGAATTATAAAATCATCAAATGATTCGAAGGGCAGATTTGTGTAAAGAAGCAGAGGAAATGGTAGATAGTTAGCTAGTACTAAGAGATTGCAAGAAGATTGCACAAACTGATTATTAAAAAAAACATAACACAAATTGCCAAAATAATTCACTGAAAATTTGTAAAAAAAAATATGCCAATAATCAAACATTGTTGGGAACATTGAATTGAAAAAGTAATGGAAAATGAGCAGGTTAAACTATTATGTGAGTTCTACATACAAACTACTAAAAAGTCTTGGCTCATAACGCACCAGATATAATTGTGGTTGAAAAGAAGTAAGTGGGGATAATTGAGGTGGCAATACCAGGGGACAGTAGAATAGAAGGCAAAAAAAATGAAGAAGATAACAACTGAAAATTGAAATGAAAAGATTATGGCATAAACTCATGGTGGTGATCCCAGTGAGTGTTACTCATGTGATTGTGCTCAGAAGATCCTGTTGATTCTCACTTAAGTGGAATCAGATCCTTTAAAATGAAATTGAAACAAAATGCATAGTTAGAGCGATATACAATAAGGCTTAATCAGGTTCCTTAGAAAATATTTTCCTTTGCTTGTAAGTCCTCCAGGTCATGGAACAATGTTCCTTTTAGATAGATCCAACTGAAGATAGAGTGTCTGGCAGTGCAGAATATGCATAGGAGACAAATGTGTGTTACATGACCTTCAAAGGAAAAAGAATCCATTGTTCAAAACAGTTTAGTCAGATCTGCCTAAGTTCAGCGTGCTTATTGATACACACATTTTACTTGCCCTGAAGTCAGGAGATTTGAAAATCATATCTATGTGGAACAACCAAGAGCTCTGGGGCTTCTTGTAATCCTTTGCCAAGTTTCCTACTGTCCATGGCCTAAGTTCCAGAAGCATCTTGTTGGACTTCTAGAATATCTGATTTGTTCCTACCCTGAAAACTTCTTCCCCTGGAAATAAAAACATAGTTGGTGAGGAAGAAAAGAGAGGATGTTGGAAGAATTAAAGATAAGATTTTTAAAAAGAGGCAATCTATATCTCTTTCCATCACTTCCTTTGATTGCACTAAACAATTAGCATCTGGCTTCTGTTCAAAGACTATTCCCAATTTCAGGAAAAAGCCTGCTCGAGAGGTTGAGCCTCCGGTTTTCCTGTTGGTTTAATAAGTCTGTGCATTGCATACCTTCGGATGTCACTGTGAAATTGGGATGCATGAAATTTCTTAACAGGATTGAAAGCAAGTCATAGCATTGGTCAGACTAGGACAGGATTGGGAAATATGGCAATTTGATGACCAGTGGACTTCAACTCTCAAAATTCCTGAACCAGTCATTCTGGGCTGGGCGTGAACTGAGCCATAATATTGGATAAATGATTTGACCTCACCTAACTACACAGCTAAGAAAAGGCATATTACATTTTAGACTCAGGAAAATATGTCCTCGAGAATGAAGGAATTTTTGCTTTTTCGCTGTGGATATTTTAGTATGAGAGGAAGGAGGGGTGTAAGTTTTGCTCATCCTTTTTGCAAGCCCTTTCATAGTGGTTGAAAATCCATTTACAATTATTTTCCCTACTGAGTAACAGCTATATCTTTATATATTAATATTTATTTTATTGTAAGCATTTCTAGGCTTACCATTTAACAAAATGCTTGGTGCAGCTTTTAACAAGAATAAAAATCAAATCAATGCTACAAAGCAGGTCAGATGAATTGTACAAAACTATCCACAATCTCTCTCTCCCCCATCCCTCCCCATCTCTCTCCTCCATTATTTCCACCATTTTCTAATAGTATTTTAGAACAGGAATGAAATAATGGACATAAGGAGAGTTCATACCTAGGCACACCAGCTGACCTAAAATTCTCACTTCAGGAATCAAATCTGGCAGATTACTTCAGTGTTTGCATTACCTGACAGAAGACAAGCACTGTAAAAGGGCTTGTTGTTCATAGCATTGACTTAAAAGAAAAAAAAAATTAAAATCAGCTACATACATAAAATTTGCCCCACATTTCTGATGGAATGATTTCCAAAAATGTTCAATAATCAATAATTGGAAAATAGTCCAAATCTTCAGTATAATGTAATAAGAAAAACTGAATACGCCATATTAACAAAAATGTATAGAAGTACTTTTGTTTATACTTGGAAACCGCTGCTGGACTTTGTGCTTGAGGTGGAAAAAAATGAAACTTTGATTTTGGGTTTTACTGATTAGATTGATTTGCTGTTATAGAAATGGCTATTTTATACTATTTATTGAAAAGTAAAAAGTTGAGGTCCAATGTTAATTCTACTATAACAGAGGGAGTTGGAAGAAAATGCCTTTCTTTTTCTTTCCCCACTTTGTTCCACACTTCTTTCTCTCTCTCTTCCCCTTCCTCTCCTCTTTGTTTCATACTATTTGCATACTTGCTACTACTACATACTTGCTTTTGTATTTTTGGATTTTATACTATAAACTAATAAAAATAACATTTTAAAAAAAGAAAACTTAAAACAAGATTCTTCCTTTTTATATTTTGTCATCTAATGATTTTAAAGTTGGAAATCCCTTCTGTTTTGCTTTACTTTGTCTGTTCATTACAAAACAGGTATTTTTCCCCAATCCAAAAGACTCTGAGTAGTTCATAGTCTCAAAGCAATATAATTCAATAGCACAATTAGCCAATAAAATATCAGTTAAGTTAAAATCAAGTGAAAATAAAAATATTATTCAGAAACATAAAGAGCCAAGCAGCACAACTCATACAAGCCCCCAAATCTGGTAGAAAAGTGCAGCTTTCATTTTCATTTTCTCATATGGTTTTATCATGAAGGATGTTTCTAATTCATTTTATGTAACTGATATCACAAAGCTCATAATCATGTAGCAGTGTTAGATCTGATGGATCTAACTCATAGATCACTCACCAATAGATCACTATCCATTCTTAATTAATCAAACAGGGACAGAGCTAGAGCAGGAGAAACATTTCAAAGGATGGAGACAGGTACAATTGCAATGAATACACCTTTGGAAGACTTGAAGGATCAGGTCTGAGAGCCTACATTGTGGAGAAGATCTGTCTATGTTCACTAGGAGTCAAAGATGATTTGATAGCACATTCAATCAATCAACCCAGATGCTTTTGTGTAAATGTGCTGATTGTGTGATCCAAAAGAAGGATCCCAGCTAAGGAGCAATCTGGCTTTAGACTTGGCCAGTGAACACTTCATCCTGCATCAACTGGTAGATAAATAAATCTTCTAGCTGCCTATGAAGGACCCTCTTTCTTCCTGTCATTGATCAGCAGGTGACTTTTGACTAAATTCCTAAATAAAGGTAATGGAAGAAATTGGCAACCCATTAATAGATTGACAGTTACACCTGATTTGGGACAGATCATCATGGAGAAGATCTATTTATATGGCCACTAAGAGTCAACACTGACTCAATGGTATACAATCAACCAAGAAATCCATATAAAGGATAATGCCTTTTCCTCCCTTCTCCCTATTGATGGTCAGGGGTATCAAATGGAAAGCAGGGTCCTGGAAGGATACTACGAAAATTGGGAGTGGAAGAAACAAGGGCAAAGTACACGCCCATCTTGTTTATCCAGTTACTGAATGACTGAAGAGGTCATAAAAGGACTAGCGTGTCCTTTCATTAACTAGACATCAAACAGGAAACTAGAAAAGAGGCTGAGTGGGGACAAATTAAACAGAATGCATATATTGAGAAACCCCAATCACCATGAGTCAGAGTCAGACTCTGCCCTTTGAGGGCAGAGCATTACCTCAGATCTTCAACATGGAAAAGTCACATCAACATAATAATCGTCTTGTCAATACTGATGCTGTGTCAACAGTGATAACCAAAACTGACAAGCCTTTGTGGCTACCTTCTTTCCTTTTTTATGTTTTCCTAACTTGTTTTTTATTTTTTTATTTTTTTTCACAAGTTTTCAGAAGTGTTTGCCATTTCATTCTTCCTTGGTTTGAAAGGAAGTGGCTGGCTTAGAGTCACCCAACAGGGCTCCGTGACTAAAGCAGAATTAAAATTCATGGCCTTTTACTACTACACCAAGCTGGCTCTCATCTTTACCAATAAACTTATCAAGTTTGTACCTCTTGAAGCAATAGGTAGGTTCCAATTCCTTTGTAAGTTTTAAAGACAAATACCAATTTTCCATTTTTTAAAAAAAGCATTATAAAGCACAAAGGGAAAATGTATACCAAAATATCTACATTATAAAAAAAGAACATATTATACTAAGGAAAATTCCTTGCAAAAATATTTATCGCAGTAATGGCTATTGTAAATATTGTAAATTTACAAAAAAACAAACCAACCCAAAAACCTGTATATAACTTTTGGGACAATCTTAAAAACTAAAAAGAGAAGAGAAGCATTTAAAACTGGAAATGCAGAGAAATTGGCTTTAAAATCACTCCGCGTGGAGAAAGAACAGCTTTTAAAAATCTGTACTTGCATGTAGGTGTACACAAGTACACTCATATACATAGGAAAATGTCAGCTGCCAGCACATTCTTATAGCAATGGTTTGGTTTTGTTCTTTTCACACCCCTCCCTTTGCACTCAAAACATCCAGTTCTTGAACTTCCTACTTTTGCAGGTCTCATTAGTCATCAGGAGTTGCGTAGAAAACTGCAGGCAGGATTAAGCCTACAGTTCCACTAATGAGACCAAAATAGCAGTTTACATTCCTGCACTAATTAAACATGTGATTATGTACCTAAGGTTGCTGTGTGTAGTAGTTGTGTTATGATAGGAAGAATGATGGGTTTTGTCCCTTGCAG
This sequence comes from Pseudonaja textilis, assembly GCF_049901715.1. Lineage (NCBI taxonomy): Eukaryota > Metazoa > Chordata > Lepidosauria > Squamata > Elapidae > Pseudonaja > Pseudonaja textilis. The sequence goes on along the minus strand of NC_141990.1, from coordinate 202,691,114 downwards.
GGGTGCCTGTTCTCTCTCTTGCCATCCAGAACTCCAGGTGGCTCCTTCAAAAAAAAACCTACAATGACTTTAAGACTTTAATGTCTGCCTGGTTTGTGTTTGTGAGTCTGTGTGAAACAAACACTGCCTGGATGCAAAGGTGTGATTCTTCATCAAGTACCCAATGGGGGTGTTTCATCTAAACTCCAGCCACATGATCATCTTGTCTCAACATGTAGTAGCCTTAAGCATAGAGAAAGGTTTACATCTCATTTATTTTTAATCCCATTCGAACAAGAATAACTGATTACCTTTATATGTTAAACCCCCTCTATGTTCTCTAAAGCTCATTGATATCAGAGTAGAAAGTGTCAACAGTTGATAATAACCTCAAGCTTCTCTAAGATCCCTAACTTATCTTCCAGTACAATTTCTTTCCTTAGTTCTGCTTTCATTTTTCCCTGGCATAATCAGAGACATCACCCTGCCATGTTTTATATGGAACAATAAAGTTAGTTAGCCCTAGCTAAATAACATTTTGCTCCCAGGATTCATAGAGTTTTGGGAAGGGAAATGATTTCCTTGGTTTTGATTAATATTTTTGAAATGACACCTGGCAGAAAAGAAACAACCATTTTGATCATTTTGGCAGGTGGCCATGGGCCACACTGTTCTTGCTCCATTTTACTAAGCTGCTTTTATAGATGATGTGTTATATATATATATATATATATATATATATGTATATATGTATATATGTATATATGTATATATGTATATATGTATATATGAATATATGAATATGAAACTATATATATATATATATATATATATATATATATATATATATATATATATATATATATATATATATATATATATATATATACTTACAATAGTTTGGATTTAATTTACAGAAAGAACCCTTTTCCAGCAATGGCCACAATATGATTGACTTTTGTCTCAACATACGTCCACACAAAAATCATCACAACGACATAATCCCCAATTATAACTTCAAAAAAGGCAACTATGATTTTATAGACAATGATCTCTCATCCCTTGATTGGCAATCTCTATTCACTGGATGCACTAGTATTTGAAGTCAAAAGAGTCATCAAACTATATGTACCAACAACTCCCAAAACAAAACAAAAAAACAGATTACCCATAACAATAAGGAAACTTCAATCCAAAAAGAGATCACTCCGGTGGAAAAACAAATCTGGTCACGTTGCCAATTTCAAAAGGTGATACAAAAATTTGTGCCACCAGATAAAGACTGAATGCACCAATTATCACATTAAATAAGAGGGGAAACCTTCTATGCACCAATTCCACCTGCACTTTTTACAATTTTGTAAACAGCAAACTAAAAGACTCAAGGTCCATCCCACCCCTGATAGGACCTAATGGTAAAGACAGCAACAATGACACCATTAAAGCCAACATCTTTAACACACTCTTTGGCTCAGTATTTGTAAATAGCAATAGACCATGCCCAGTATTTCCTAGTTGAACCACAGAAAACTACAATGATCTAATACATATTGATTTTACAGAAGACAGTGTTGAAAAAGCACTATGCAATCTAAAACCATCTCTATCTATTGGACTGGATGGAATATGTGCCTACTTCTTTAAAAAGCTATCCACTGCCATAGCAGAACCTCTAAGCATAATCTTTGAAAAATCTTTCAGGACCAGCTCCTTGCCAAAACTATGGTCACAAGCCATGGACATCTTCAAAAAGGGAGACCCCAGCCTAGTTGAAAATTACAGACCAATCTCTCTGTGCTGCATCACCTGTAAAGTCATGGAATCAATTATTAACCAATCCATTATCCTCCACTTAGAGACAAACAACCTACTCTCTAATAAACAATTTGGTTTCAGAAAAAAAACTATCCTTCAAACTGCAACTCTTACACCGCAAAAACATATGGACTACACAACGTAATCAGGGCAAAACAATAGACACAATCTACATAGACTTCTGTAAAGCCTTTGGTTCAGTGGTACACGACAAACTACTCTTAAAACTAAAATCTTATGGTATCTCTGGAGGACTGCATAACTGGATAGAAGCATTCAAGTCAAACAGACAACAAATGGTCAAAATTGGGAGTGTCCTATCAAATGCTGTACCTGTCAATCGTGGTGTCCTCCAAGGCAGTGTTCTAGGATCAACTCTCTTCATACTCTACATTAATGACCTCTGCGATCATATTAAGAGCAACTGCGTTCTCTTCGTTGATGATGTAAAGCTGTTCAATACCACAGACAATACTGCTACCCTTCAAAAAGACCTTGACTATGTATCAGAATGGTCAAACAAATGGCAACTTCAAATCTCAACAAATAAATGCTCTGTCTTACATATTGGCAAAAAAAAATCAGAAAATAAAATACAGGCTGAATAGTCAAGACCTTGTTGATGATCCAAACTCTCAAGGACCTTGGAGTATTCATCTCTAATGATCTAAGTGCTAGAGCCCACTGTAACTACATAGCTAAAAAGGCATTAACAGTTGTTAACCTATTCTTACGTAGCTTTTTCTCTGGTAATATTACACTAATAACTAGAGCACAAAAAACTTTTGCTAGACCAATACTCGAATACAGCTCATCAGCCTGGAACCCACATTACGTATCTGATATTAACACAGTTGAGAAAGTCCAGAAATATTTCACAAAAAGAGTTCTCCATTCCTCTACTCGTTGCAGAATACCTTATGCCACCAGACTTGAAATTCTAGACCTAGAAAACCTAGAACTACGCTGCCTTCTGTCCAATCTAAGTATAGTATGTAAAATCATACATTGAAATGTCCTACCTGTCAATGAATACTTCAGCTTCGACCATAAAAACACAAGAGCAAACAATAGATACAAACTCAAGGTTAATCGCACCAAACTTGTTTGCGGGAAATATGACTTCAGCAACGGAGTGGTCAATGTCTCGAATACTCTACCTGACTCTATGGTTTCTTCCCCAAACCCCAAAAACTTTAACCTTAGACTATCTGCTATTGACCTCACTCCTTTCCTAAGAGGTCTGTAGGGGGTGTGCATAAGTCCACCAACGTGCCTACCCTCCCTGTCCTATTGTTTCTTTTATTTTTCTTATATGTACCCATTTCATGTATTCATAACTACGTATATACTTATTACCTTGTAACTGATTAACAAATCAAATAAATAAATGCATAAATAAATAAATAAATAAATAAATAAAATGTAACCCACATTTTTCTATGACTTTTCTTCTACAAACATGAATGCCACTAATGAAAATGTACAGCCCTAAGGACTGAAAGAATCACGATGTGATTCTACCATATGCACAAATACAAATTTAGAAATAAATAGAAATATATTTAGCTCAAGAAAGAAGACAAGCTATGCTCCCTCCAGCTTGCGCATAACTGTGGCACAAACACAAGTGGCGCATTTCTTCCCCCTGCTCCATCCATCCTTTTGATGTTGCTTTCTTCTCATTTCCATGAGTGAAACAGGCTCCAGTCATCCTTAACTACATCGGTGCTAAGATAGCGTTTCTTCTCTACCCTGTCTCCATTCAAGGCAGCCTTAATATCTGAGTAATCTTTTAAGTTTTCCTACCCATTACCTTGATAGAAAGGCGAGTGACTGGGGAGAGACAACAAATTCAGGATAGGGATGAGCCTTGAGGTCAACGAAGGTCATGCTTGAACAGCTTCCTGGTGACTTAAGGATAAAGAGGTGGCAGTGGACCCAAGAAGTGAGGAAAGGTCCCATAAAGATGCAGCTGCTTGCTAATGCTTGTCCAGGTGTTCAATGTGGATGAACAATTTCAAGAACTCTTCCATCTTAGAGTGCTTTCTAGTTCATCTTATCTTCAGATGTTCTGCTTTGAATGATTGAGTGCTTTGACTCAAGAGTAGTGTTTTTACACTAATTAAACGTGATGATGTTGTTTAAGAAGTCTCTGGTGAAGATACTTCTGTGTGTACACTACTGCGTATTGCTTTTCTGAATGTATACATACAGGTACTCCTCGACATATAGCAGTTTATGTAGTGACCGTTCAAAGTTACAACAGCACTGAAAAAAAATGACTTATGATGATTTTTCACACTTAAGGCTGTTCCAACATCCCCATGGTCAAGTGAATAAAATTTGGATGCTTGGCAACTATGATGGTTGCAGTAACATAGGGTCATGTGATCATCTCTGGTGTCCTTCTAACAAGCAAAATCAGTGGGGAAGTCAGATTCACTTAACAACAGTGTTACTAACTTAACAACTGCAGTGATTCACTTAATAACTGTGGTCAATTGTGGTCATAAATTGAGGACTACCCACTGTATATAGAAATATATCCACATATTTTTTACGGGCTGTTTCAGCTTTAAGTACATTCTATTTTTTTTTCACCTAAATTCCCAGTGAGGTTTTCTTTCTGAATCCATAATGCATTCAAGTATTTATGCCAGAGCTTATGGAAGATTTTTTTTCTTTCTTTCTTCTTTCACTAGTAAAAAATTAAAACTGATTAAAAATGTAAAAGGACGTTAGAGGTTCTGTGCACATTCAGTGGTGGGAGCTTATACATTTGGGCGAGTGAGAGAGACATCAACAATAAATGAGCTAGCTAAACAATAAAGAAGGATTTCTTATCCTATGGCACAATGAATGTTTTATTAATAAGCAACTTCCTTTTCTGTTTTTCATCTAAGTGCTGTTTGCAGGCAAATGCTGGGTAGCCAAACAGTTTTTTTTTCTAGGAGTTGGGAGAGGCAGATGCCATTGTGACTGATCATTTCTAGGAGTAAAATTTTTGCCCCAACTCAGGGATGGTTAGCATAATCCAATGCTATACTCAGAGGGCCAACTTGGTTCCCAAATAGGGTGTAGGACTTTTTCATGGAGGGGACCTCATTTTCTTTAAGGTAATATCTTAGGGCCAAACAGCAGTAGTATAGAGGTACTATGAACTGGACTCTAAAAATTGGTTGGGCTAGCCGCTAGAGCAAAGCCTAATTTGACTTAATTTCAATATTGAGAAATTAAATTACTGGGATGCAACTAACACAAGTTCTCTTCCTGTGTGCAATCATTTCTTCTCTGAGCTACCAGTAGGTACTTTTTATTTCAGTTTGATTTGGTCTTCCTCCCAGAAGTGAAATGATTTACAAGAGAACAATGAAAGCCATCTTCAATAAAACTAAGACTCAAGGTGAATATATAGGTGTCCCAGGATAATGTTGCAGGATCAAATCTGGGTCAGTCACCAGAACCAGAGGTTTTGTCTTCTGAGTTTTGAGACTTGTGTTAGAGCCCATCTTCAAGGAACTTCTAGAGCTGTGATGGCGAACCTATGGCATGTGTGCCACAGGTGGCACACAGAGCCATTTCTGCGATCACATCAGCCCCAGCCAAACTTACCTGCACTGCACATGTGCGTGCCTCCCAGCTGATTTTTGGCCCATTTGAGGCCAGAGGCTCAAGGGAAGCCTCTGCAGCCTCGGGAGGCCGAAAAATGGGCCTTCTGGAAATACCGGAAGTGCCAAAACGGGCCTGTTTTCAGCCTCCCGAGGCTCTCGAGGCTTCCCTCGAGCCTCCAGGAAGGTGAAAACAGCCTCAAACAGGCTGAAAATCAGCTGGGAGGCACGCGCATGCGCAGTACAGGTAAGGGGCGGGGGTGTTGCATGCACATGCGCATGTGCAGGGGGGGTGGGGTGCATTGCATTGTGGGTGTTGGCGCACATATGCTTTCGGCACACCACCACAAAAAGGTTCACTATCACTATTCTAGAGAGAAGTTCTGAAAGCTCGGAAGACAAAACCTCTGGTCTTGGTGACTGACCCAGATTGGATCCTGCAAAACTAACATTCCCCTCCACATCCTCAACCCAATACAAATGCAGTTTCAGAGTATTGGAAGGAAGAAGAGAAACTCAGCCCTTTTATCAAATTCCCTTTGAAGAGGTTTATTTGGGTAGGAAGCCGGGAACTTTCCTCAGAATCCTAGCGTAGGAGTAGTGTTCTTGGTGCAGAACATGGCCAAAACTTTCATGGACTATCTAAAGGATATGCAACCTTTCTGATACAAAGGGCAGCACTTGTGGCCAGGACACATATTTAATTTACAAAAGGAAAAAAACATCCAAATTCAATAGAATTAAATCCAAATTCAAGTAGTTGATATGAACATTGTCATTGTATGAAAAATGACCATTCAGCTGCAACTTTTGAAAAGCTTTTGAGGGAAATCCACAAGGCCTTCTTGGAAGTTATAACCCACCCCTTTTCTAGAAAAATGAAATATTTTAGGATATACTAAAAAAAAAAAAAAAAAGGTAGAATATTTCCCCTAAAAGAGAAGTACAAACTCAGAGAGGCAGAAATTCTCCACCACCACCACCACCCGTCAATGGGCCATTAAGGCCTGAACCAGTCTATTTTACATAACAAAGGTAGGATTAGCCCTCTACCCATCTCACCACATGGCACCTGGCAAGATTACATCAGCCAGCATTCAAACAAGCCTGGGACACAGACAAAGCCTACAAAGTTAGCTAAGACCCCTGCCCCCCCGGGATAAATGACAGCCAATGGGATAAATTTCTTACACAGGAACAGGAAATACTAAAGTGGAGCCCAACAGGGGGTATAAAACTCAGGCAGTCTCAGCATCTCAGCCCTTTTCTTGCTTTGCGATCTTGAAGCATGCGATCACCCTTTTCACCCAGGATTTCCAAGCCACGTGTTGCTGTCCACCATTAAACCTTCTTTCCAAGCAAGTTCCATGATTCCAGTGTCTTTTTCCCCACTTGGAACTTGGAACACAGAAGGATATTCCAACAGCCTTCTTCCAGCAGCCTTCTATCAATTGATTTGTCTAGAACTAAAGAATCAGTTGCCCTCCGATCATGCTTCCTTTACCGAACTACAAGCAAGCTAAATTCTGATGCACACATATGCAGGATAACCCCCAGTGAATTCATTCAGGCTTTATTCGTTTGTTTTTCTGACAATACTTGAATTCAGCTCTGCTGTCTGGAATCCGCACTGTGTATCAGACATAAATACAATTGAGTGAGTCCAGAAGTATTTTACCAGCAGAATACTACATTCCTCTGTTCGCAACAGAATACCCTACACCACCAGAGTTGAGATTCTAGGCTTAGACAACCTTGAACTATGCCAGCTAAGATTGGACTTAAGCATAGTACATAAAATCATATGTTACAACGTCTTACCAGTTAATGAATATTTCAGCTTTAAACACAACAACACACAACAGATATAAACTTAATGTAAACCACTCCAAACTTGATTGCAGGAAGTACAATTTTAGCAACAGAGTGGTCAATGTCTGGAACTCACTGCCTGATTCTGTTGTCACCTGCTCAAACCTCCACTCCTTTACCCTCAAACTAACCTCTATTGACCTCACCCCATTCTGAAGAGGTCTGTAAGGGGTGTGCATAAGCTTCCCTGTCCTATATTCCCCAATTCTTAGTTCCTATATCTTACATTTAAACTATGTTTATACTTATTTCTATTGTATTGTAAGCTTTTGACAAAATAAATAAATAAATAAAAATAGTTCTATGCATCTGCTGATAGGATCAACCTCTATTTCTGTTTGAATATTCCTGGAGTGTTATTCTCTCTTCAATCTTCTTCTTAACAGGGCAGAATAATCTTTGGATCTAGTTCCCATGTGTGTGTGAATAGAGCATGTGCTGGTTATGAAGTTACAAGGTTTAAGTACAAAACCCTCTTTGCAATATTGTCAGTTTTCCTAAAATACGCATTAGTGGCGTGACTATCCTATGCCATAATGCACTGCGTTCTCAGAATAGATTGTATCTTTCAACATCGTGTTAATATCTCTAGTAACTTACTGTTTCATATGATATTGAAATGAGATCTGGCACTTTGGGGGTCTTGTGGAAGATGAAAAAAAAAGGGGGTTTCCAGCAGTCTTCCTCTTGGATATAATTGAAACACAGGCAAGCATTGAGGCATGCTGTGATTCACGCTGCCAGACAGCAATCTCGAATCATTCAGATTATGAAAATACAGCTGAGTGCAGAAAAGATGACAATTTCCCATGCCGTCATTGTCAAAATGAAAATTTCAAGCAATTCAGGATAAAATGGGTGGGCGGGGGTGGGTGGGGGGGTGGAGAAAAGCAACCTTGCCCAGTTTAACTGGGTTCTCCCAATGGGCTTATCATCAGGCAGTATAATGACAATGTTTTCTTTCTTTCTTTTTTTTGCCTATTAGAGAAATTTGTCGGCACCTGCGAGTGAGCTAAAGCAGATCTGCTGGAAGGTAACTGTGCTGCAGATAGCTTAATGATGCATCAGAACCTCACCTGCTGATTTGGGATGGGAAGCGGAGGCTGGCCTGTGATGGGAATATTTGACCCATACATCTTCCCTGCAGTCCCGCTAGGAGGATAGGAGGAGGGCTGAGATTTGATCGGAGGGATGCGGGGGGGGGGTTGCCGATTCACGCATCTGGATCTCATTTGTCACCTAACACAGCCTGTACTAATCTTGTGGTGCCCATCATAGCAGAAGTATCTGGGGAAACACAGAGGACAAATGTAAAGCGTGACATTACAAAGACCCTAACTGACAAGGGGGCAGGGGCATTTAAATAAGCCAGACTTTACATTTGCCTTCAGTGCTCATTGCAAACCCCATCCGAGAAATTTCAAGGAAGAACAATCATCAGATTGGCAACATCTGCACATCTTCATAAAGTGCATCAGCCTTTTTTTTTTTTAAAGTGTGTTTCATGATCAAGAGAGAGAATGAATGAAAGAAAAAAACAAGCAATTCTCCACTAATGCTTCACGCAGTAGGAATTGTAATGTTCAGGAAAGCAACACTTGTGAATTCCTTTTGGTGGATCTTCTAGACCTGGATTTCAAGATCTAGACCAGGGGTGTCAAACTGGATTTCTTCGAGGGCTGGATCAGCATTGTAGTTCTCCTCTGTGGGCTGGTGAGGGGGTAGCGGGGGGGAGGTAGATGGGACGGATGCTTCCTGCAGCACTTTCCTGGCCAAAAATGGGCTGCATGGAGGCCCCACACGTTTTTGGCCAGCAGAGTGCTGCAGGAGGCCAGGGAGGCCAACAATGAGCTGCGCGGGGGTGGGGTCATGAGGCCTCTGCATGGTCCATTTTGATTGGCAGAGGCCATGGGGCAGTCCTTTGTTATTTCCAGGCCAGGCCTGTGGGCCAGATTTGGATTAAATCTGGCCCATGGGCCTTGAGTTTGACACCGCTGATTTAGACAATCCCTAGAGAGCAACAATGATGCAAAATGCTGTAACTCTTTGCTACCATCTCTTGACCAACTGGAGTTTTTGAGGCCAAACTTAGTAGACCTCCCTTTGATGATGCAGCCTCTTGAAGGAAGAGGAATAGATTAAATCTTAACGCATGGGTGAGTGTTTATGCATCTTCGGTATTGCTTAAATGTAATTTTCACTATGTTTTATATATTCTATTGCCAGTGGATAGATATAGCTCAGTGGCAAAGCAAGTGTACTTTACACGCAAAGGATTCTCTAAACCAGCAGTCCTCAAAGTGTGATCTGGGGAGACCCCGGGGGGAGGTGTCACCAAGAGACTTTTGGACATCTGCAAAGTCAAATAAATATGTATTTTAACTCTTCTGAATATTAAGTTTTAATACAGTACATATAGATAGATATAACCTACATATAGATAGGTTATATAGATAAACCAAGGGTCGGTGTCTTCATTTTTTTTAATGTCAAGAGTGTTTGTGAACCACTACTACAGTATAACAAAAAAAACAAAACCCTGTCATCTTCAGGAAAGAATGGGGAAAAATCCCCTCCAGTCTGAAAATCTAAGTCCTAAGGCAACTTCCTTAAGTATCTGCCCAAAGTGTCTTTCTTCAACTATCTTCACCAGTAAGAACCAAAGTTCTTCCCTTCTCCCATTTAGGGTTACCTTTTAGCCTCTGTTTTATTCTTCTGATCCATCTCCTATAACTTATTGCTTGGCTTTGAATTTTCCCTGAACTTCTTTCCCTGTTGCATTTTAATGCATCTATTTCTGTCTCTGAGGATTAAAATTGCATGTGTTTCTCTTATATGTTCCCATGGAGTTCTTCCAGTCAGAATTAACAGGGAGAAATAGGCTGGAGAAGATGGCAATGGAGAAGGAATGGGCTCCTTTCGAGAGAAGATGAGGTCATGTGTGGTTTGCTAGGACAATTGTGACCTAGAAATGGAGCTGCCTGTGAAAATGAAGAAAGGGTAAAGCTAGGAAGGAAGGAAGGAAGGAAGGAAGGAAGGAAGGAAGGAAGGAAGGAAGGAAGGAAGGAATTTTCCAGTCTTGACTATGTAATCTAACTATGTCAGCAGTTATTTTTCTCTCTTTACCATTCTTTTTTTTTTTTGAAGAAAGTATAACTTAAGGTAGACTTAGCTATGAATTAAGACCTCCACGCAGCTGTGCTGTTCTCTATAGTTTTTATTTATTTATTTATTTATTTTATTTTATTTGGTTTGTCAATTGCTTACAAGATAATAGGTATAAGTCAAAACATAGTTATGAATACGTGGATGCATATAAGAAAAATAAAAGAAACAATAGGATAATAAGAAATCTTAGGCACGTTGGTGCGCTTATGCACGCCCCCTACAGGCCTCTTAGGAAAGGGGTGAGGTCAATAGTAGAAATAGTAGACAGTTCACGCAGCAGCTGGAAAAAAAAACAGGGTTTCTCTTAAAAAAGGACTTGTATTGGTGTTTTTGCAGGTTTCGAAGCACCCCTTCTCAATTATATTGGAAGCATACATGTGGCCTCACCCAGATTCTCAGAAAAACTCCAAATAAAGCTCAACCTGTGAGCTATTACCTGTGTTCTATGTTATATATTTTGGTGCTTATTTTGGTGCCTTGACGCCCAAAGACTGACTGAACTAGTCCCTCCAGTTTTCCTGACAGGATTTCAGAAGTAATTTGGTCTTTCCTACTACCTAGGACTGAGAGAGAGAGAGAGAGAATGGCCGGCCCAAAGTCACCCAGCTGCACCTAAGGCAGGACTAGAACTCCCCATCTTTCTTTCTATCCCAAATGCCTTAACTAGGACACCAGATCGGCTCTCAGACTTGTGCTCTAACTCCTCATTAATTGAAATAGGAAGCTAGGAGGTTTGGTTCGGGTAGGAGCTAAGTTTTGAAGGTACTCAAGGAAGAAAGGCTCTTTCCAAAAGGCATTCCCAAATCTCTCCCTTTTTCAGACATGCATCAAAAATTTCTAATTGTAAGGATCTCTAAGCAATAGGAGAATGGCCTTTCCTGCCCCTCCTTCCTTACTCCTCTTTCTGTTCTGTAATTCTCGTGTGCTATGCTTCAATACCTTACACAAGCGCAACCCTTTGCTGTATAACATACAGGCTTTCCATTTCAAAAGAGGATGGCAAAGGACAAGGGGATGGAACAAGCAGACTGAGAGGGACTTCTCTAAGCTCCTTATCGATAAGGTTAATAAGGGTCTGTGCAATTTACCAATTGGCAAAACGTTACAACTGAGCTTGGGCTATAAAGGAAGCATGTGGGCCTTGGACTTTATTGCTTTTTATACTCTGCTACACTAATGTCTCTTTTTAACCTCCTTTTCCTCCCAAAGACTAAGTGCTGTTTCATGTGAATGGCCTCAATAAAAATCCTCTATTTTCTATTGCACTTCTACCTGCCCTAGTTAAGCAGATTAATGGTTCTCTCTTTGGATTTGATCCATCTATCCCTCTGAAAGTGTAGCAGTAAGATTTCGATTCCTCCTCCCCCCCCACCCCCATCCCCATCCCTGGAGTGTGTGTAGTGAGGGGGGAGGGGAAGGATAATTTTGATATCCTCAAAAGTAAGCATGATCTGGAGTGGCAGAGAAATACTCCCAAACTTCTCTCTTCTTTAAATCCAAGTCATATCAAAAAGGTGACAAGAGGGGGGGAAAGTAATTAGTGAGTTCACAGAGTTCAGTGGGAAAGTTAAAATAGAGTAACACATTACTTTTTATGTGAAGATTTCACAAGACAAATCTTGCCTGTGTTTTAATTGCATGTGACCCTGGCAGTCCCACTCTGAAATGAAGTGCCGTAAAATTAAAGATGACAGACGCTCACAACAAGTCTTGTGATCTTGATTAAACTACAAAGACCACACTTTCTCTCTGCTGCAACTCAGATATGATGGGCTGTTTTATTTGGGGAATTGCTTCATTAATGCTTTCTTTGACTAGACATGTTTATTATAAAAAAAAAGAAAGAAAGAAAGAAAAAACATGAATATGATATCCTGAATAGCTAAAGGAAGCCCAAATTGCACATTAAAACCAGGAGCTTAAAAAAAAACATCAAGACTTGAATGTTTCTTTTAAAAATGCTCATGATCTTTTTATATATAATGTAGGCATATATAATACATATGATACATATATTATGTGGCTTAAAGAATCTACAATTCTTATGCCATTTATATTTTGGTGAGAATACAACAAGATTCATATTGGAAATGGAATGAAAGGGAAAGAAAGATAGAAGATAGAATCCTGATTAAATCATTTGATCATATCAAATACATTGCACTGATGCAACCCATAGATATAAAGAACACGTTCACAGTAAGTAAAAGAAGTTCTCTTCTACATGAAGAATTGCCAGCTGGATCAATAAATAAAAAGGGAATTTAACTTGTTCATTTCAGAGTGGGACTGCCAGGGTTCGTTCCTTCCTTCCTTCCTTCCTTCCTTCCTTCCTTCCTTCCTCCTTCCTTCCTTCCTTCCTTCCTTCCTTCCTCCTTCCTTCCTTCCTTCCTCCCTCCCTTCCTTCTTTTCTTTCTTTCTTTCTTTCTTTTTTAATACATAGCTTTATTTTGCATAGTTTGGAATTCAAGCACCAGTTCTACTACCAATAATGATATACCAAAATTAAGTTGTTAAGATACAAGCTCAGGTTTGTGTAAAATAATTGGCAATCCTATTTGCACAGCGGCAACTTTTGCACTGTTTAATGGATGGAATGAAATCTGGAAAGTGAAAAATAATGTGCATATTCTCCCATTCAGGAGAATTACATGACTCTGGCTATCTTCTGTATCACCCTCCTAAAGGGTACTAAATGCAGTGAGATTTATTTCTGAATAAAACAAACCTCATTTGCATTGTCTCCCTGTCTCCCCTTCCTGCTATCCCTTCCGGTCAATAGGCCTCCAGTGGCCTCTCTCAGAGTTGTCTTCTCTAAATTGGTGGAAGAGCAGGCTGTCACTTAAAGTTTAAAACAACAATAACATTAATATTGAATTAATTAATTCATTCATTAAATAGCCTAGTTCTCCAGGTTGATTCCAGGATCAGCCACTTGAGACCAGATATATTAGTCAGCATCTGTTATGTGTTGACTCTACTAATGACTTTAAGTTACAGGAAAAGGGATTCTAATTTTTACAGGATATTAAATGACCAATAGTTAACAAGGCTAAATAGTGAAATAATCACTGGCACTCATTACTAAGACAATGTATTATTGATGCTATTGAAAACATTGCCTCTATTTACCAAGCCAGGAAACTGCTGCCTTTAATTACCTATTTGCTTAAATCTAGTAATAATTACACTGAGATGCCATCCTATGCCAAGTTGCACACATTTCTGTGGGAAATTGATGGGATTCAAGTATGCAGAAGTTGGTGAGTGGCTGCCAACTCTTCACCAATTAAAAACTCTTGAAATGCTAGTTACCTGGAACAATGGAAATTCAGGGAGGTTACTTATTTATTAATTATGAATAATAAATAAATATTATTTATAATTTATACAAGGCATT